>NC_058407.1:87226596-87526596 GCF_002201575.2 Neomonachus schauinslandi | reverse complement strand
AATCTTGTTAATTCTTTCAAAGAACCAGCTCCTAGTTTCGTTGATCTGTTCTACTGTTCTTTTGGTTTCTATTTCATTGATTTCTGCTCTGATCTTTATTATTTCTCTTCTCCTGCTGGGTTTAGGCTTTATTTGCTGTTCTTTCTCCAGCTCCTTTAGGTGTAGGGTTAGGTTGTGTACTTGAGACCGTTCTTGTTTCTTGAGAAAGGCTTGTATTGCTATATACTTTCCTCTTAGGACCGCCTTTGCTGCATCCCACAGATTTTGAACAGTTGTGTTTTCATTTTCATTGGTTTCCATGAATTTTTTAATTCTTCTTTAATTTCCTGTTTGACCCATTCATTCTTTAGTAGGATGCTCTTTAGCCTCCATGTATTTGAGTTCTTTCCGACTTTCCTCTTCTGATTGAGTTCTAGTTTCAAAGCATTGTGGTCTGAAAATAGGCAGGGATCACAGATCACTTTTCTTAAAGGATATCCTCCTCACAAACACACACAAATTTTTTTTTTCTATATTCTGACCCCTTTCCAGTCCTTATTATGGTTGAGGGTTTCAAGTGTTGTGAAATTTCATGTGAAAATTGGTAAATGTTTATTGCTTTACTACTCTGTTTAGAACTTAAGTGTTCTGTTTCCATGCCTATTGATTTTGATATCCTATTTTGATTGGCTCTTTCTCTATATTTTTTGAATGGTTGGATGAATATTTAATTTTGATGCAAGGACTTCTGAACACTGCTTTCTATGTAAAAAGGAAATAATTTACTATATTTCAATTCTTTCACCATGCAATACAATCAAAGTAATTAAATTTAAATATGAGAAGATGCTTATTTTAAGACTCAGGAAAGAGAAAGAGCTACGGCTTTTAATTTCACTTACATCCAAAATAAATATCATTCTTATTTCAAAATAAGAAACAGTGAAAATGGCTGGAAAGAAAAATAGAGTTCAGGTCCTATCAAAGATCACAGAAATTTTGTTAGAGGCTTTACCTGAGAGACGAAGAAAGAAGGAGTTTGGCAAAGTAGGATAGTCCAGACATGTATCCCAACTTGTGATCTTACCCAAAGGAAGGCTATTTGGAATTTTGTCTCTCATTACTGTTAAGTAATTGTGACATAGTTTCTCTAGTAAAGTGCAGCTTTGAGTACAGTAAACCTATTTTACACATCAGTGCATTAAAAAGCATACCTCTATAAAATATGATTGTCATGGTTGTCATCATATCAGCGAAAAAAAGTGGAGAAAGCCATAAAGGAAAGTTTACTGAGCATATCATAAGGGGTAGGGAAAAACCTTTCATACAACTGAAGGCATATCCTAGAGGAAAAAATTCAAGCCTTACCTTGTGATCATTTCATGAACTCACCTTACACAATTCTGTTTACACCAACCAATTTGAGGGAAACAAATGAACCTCACAAGAAGTCCCTGCAATTTTGAGGTGTATATACTAACATTCATAACTGTAAGAGAGCTTTGTAATCTAGGGGAATCCTGAGTGGCTGATAAAATAATGATTTATGCATTTATTGCATTTACTTTTTTTTTTAAAGATTTTATTTATTTATTTGAGAGAGAGAATGAGAGACAGAGAGCATGAGAGGGAGGAGGGTCAGAGGGAGAAGCAGACTCCCCGCCGAGCAGGGAGTCTGATGCGGGACTCGATCCCAGGACTCCAGGATCATGACCTGAGCCGAAGGCAGTCGCTTAACCAACTGAGCCACCCAGGCGCCCATATTGCATTTACTTTTAAAAGCTAGAAATTGAATGTCCCTACAGTATATACTCACTGAAGTTTGTACTTGTAGACTATGTTTCCCTTTTCTTCTGAATCCTCTACTTCCAGCCCAACATTTCTCTGAAGGAATGAGAGGTATATGAAACATTTGACATTAAGACGGTTTCCTTGTAATTTTCAGGTCATACGCATTGTCTTCAGTGTGTATTATGAATTTATTTCAAATGGGTAAAGATACTTTGCATAATGAGGCAAAGCTTTTAAACCAGATGGTCTTGTGTAGAAGGCATTGTTCTATTTTTTGAAAGCTTAGCTCTGTCTTAGTTCCACAAAATGCAAGATTTAGAAGCATGTAAACCAATAATAGTTATTCAATCTAAGCTGTAAGGGTAACTTACTATGGGCACTGGAGGTTGAGATGGGATATTTTATTTGCATATATACAGTATATGGAAAACTATTCTACCATTTTATGGAGCCGCAATCATATTTAGTTTAGTGTCTTTTAAGTCCCATAAAACGATATTAGGAAATTTTGCTATTTGGATGGTGAGCAATCAAAGCTGTGGTGTTCTCATCATAACACTACTAGTTTGACTCTTCAGGCTTCATTAAATTGGGGATATAAATATGCCAGATCAACCCAACAAAATTAGAATGCTCCTATTTCGGGGTTTAGAGTAGGCTGAATGAGCTTGGTACCTTTTTTATATTTGTGGTTAGATACTGCACTTGCCTACCTTGTGATTGCATGACCATTTCAACAAGAATCGAGATTAACATATATCAGTAATCCTCAACTTTATACCATGACTCTTTTGAGGATATTGTAAAACAGGGATGCCCAAAATCATTTCCTTCATCAATTTCCTCATCCTTTTTCTCTTGTGTACCTAACAATGAGCCCAAAATGTGTTTTGTGTCTACTGCAAGTAATAACATTTCAGAGCTAAGCTATGGCAACACTGTGGGGAATTTTGAAACAGCCTAGGAATAATAATAGGAAAATTGTCTAATTCTTATCACCTATATTTTGCCAACCGAATATTTGGAATTTGGAAGTTCTGTCTCTGCCACCTCTCTTGGAGGTTGTCAAAATGAGGAATCGTGATCAACAATGAAATTTAAAATATTTAAATGATTTAGACCTAAAGACCAGAAACAAAGTAAATTGCCTTTTATAATTTTCAATGGATTTAGAAAACATTTAAATCCTGGGGAGAATAATGTTATCTAAATGGACTATATTCTGTTGCATTCTGGGGTTTTATGTAATTTTTAATTTTCTATATCTACTTATGATAGGGAAAACCAAAACTAACTTTGGAATTATAATTTTTATTTTTAAAAAAAAATTATCTCCGTATATAGTGAATTGAGACTATTGTCTTATCTTGTTCTAATAGAGAAGTCTCTCAGAGCCAACTATATGACTTACACATGACCCCTGTGTATTTAAAACTAAGAGCATTAGGACTTCTTGCTTGTCATAGGCATCTGTGGAAGGCATCTCCATCTTCAAAGGAAAGAGGTGAACATGAAAGGCAAACCCTTATTCATTGCTGTAGACATGGAATGGAATACATGTGATCCCTGCATCCAAAATTGGAATCTACACATAAAAAAAAAGCAAACATAAATGCAACTAATCTTATAGTGGCAATATCATATATTGTCTCACAGCAACATTTATTGCTATAATTTTTATTGAGAAGATGTTCAGTTTTAAGTTAAAGTATTTTGGCAGCCTAGCCTAGAAACCTAACCAATGTTTATAAAATTATTCAATGAAAAAAGTGTATTCTGAATTCTAAGTAATAAATTTATAAATGTCCATTTAAAGAAAATTCATTTATAAATTGGTGATATTCTGAAACTCATTCAACAAATAGACATTGTAACCTTGAATGATCTCAGTAAATTGTCTTTATACCTTTAAAATATTCCCAATCGTCTATGAGTACACTACAAGCTGTGTGCCAAAGGTATTGATCAATGTCATTGAATAATAGCTATTTAGTGGAATTTTTAAAATATATTTCTGGTTCCCTACAAATATTTTGAGCTTGTTTCAAAGTAACTATAATTAAGAAAAATGGACACCAAATTTGAAAAAAAAACATAAAATAATTTGCTTTGTAGAAAACTAGCAATAATTAAAATTTATGAATAAAAATGCAGGTTAATTCACTGAAAAATTTTAATAATAGTGAATTATTTTGAATTGTGATATAAATTTCAGCTTGCATGTTTCAGATTAAGATTTGCTGTCTAATTGCTGCTTCATTTTTTTCAACTAAAACTTATTTCAGTATAAATGATTCAAAGTTGTATGCAATTACTGACAACTGAAAATAGAAAGTTATACTACTGTAATTAAACATCAGCTGGGACTTTTTACCAGATTATTTCTTTTATAGGTAAGTACACCTAAAGCATATTGGCACCTCTTTTTTTAGTATATAGGGAGTTTAAAACCATATTTTGGTAGAAAATATATCTCACTCTATTTGCTTACTAGGTAACATTGTTAGAAGACTCTTTTCACAGCTCAGATCCATTATGTCCTGTAATGTCAATTGAAAGTTGTTTGCTTGGTTTCCAGTAGAGAGTTAGTTATTGTGTATCTGTCTGCACTATTCTCATTGTGAGTGACAATCATAGACTATTCCGCTGAATACCACCCTTGTCATTGTTGGCATTTGCTACTTGACGATTTTGTCTTTTTTCACCTTACTCTTTACAAGTGGATAGAAAAATAGAGTAATTCATCAGAAGAAATACAAAGTTAACTCAGCTTTCAAAACCCTACCTGCTGTCATTTTCTATAGTTAAGATTTTTACCTGAAGCATTGAATGTCTCACCCTGACATCAGACTGCAGTAATTAATCATTAAATAGTGATTGAGGCAGTGGACCCCAGAAGATATCTCCATACACTACCATATGCTGGAGCCAGCTGCAAGCTAGTGCTTAGAGAGAAGCAGCACAGAGGAGAACAGCGCCTGACAGATCCCTGCTGTGAAGTCCAAGAACAGTGTGCTTCTAACTAAGGGCCAAAAACAGAATGCTTGCTTGCATTGACCTTCATTACCTGACACTGTTTAAAAGATAAAATGTCAGTGTTAATGTACCGGAAGTTTAAACATTTAATCACATTTTAATGAGTATACCCTCATTTTTCAAACTTTAACATTTCTTATTTTTCTTAATTCTTTTTTTCTTTAACAACAATAAGTCACTTTAGTAACATATATCTGTTCTCAAAAAAAGAAAACTTTAAATCGGCTATTCATTAAAAAACCAAATAAAACAAATCTAGTATGTTTAACTTTTTTTTAAATTAAGGAATAACTAGAAGGCAACATGGATGTTGTTTTCAAATATCTAAAAGGCTATTGTATAGAAATGGAAGTAAATCTGTTGTCTGTTTCTCTGCAGGCAATTAATAGAGCTCATGAGTGCAAGTAATTCAAAGATGTATTTGAACTCAATTTAAAGTTGAATTTACTAACAGAATTGTCTAAGAATGCCATGGCCTCTGTCATGAGGCAGTGAGCTTCCCATCATATATGGGGACTCACATTCAATAGAAACATAGTTAAGATGCAGTAGGAATCCCTAGAATGAGTGGGATGGTAGATCACAGGATCCTGTCAAGAATCTTCAATTCAAATTTATAAGCAATATTAACCAATAGTATATACTCAGTATTGCTTTAGATATTCTATTGATTTGTACAGTTTTAAGATATATCCAAAATAAAAAAAAAAATCAACCTTTCTTGCTTAGTGAGTATAGGGGGTAATACTTGTTTGCAATAGAGATTTATTGTTTGTTCTGAAATAAAAATAAAACTTTGCTCTGCTTGCATTAAATTTTATATATTGTATTTATTCTTATAATATGCATATGTAATCAACATTCATAGTTTTTCCTTTAAATACAATCCTATTGGAGTTGATTACCAAATTTATACCTGGAGAAAACTTTCTTCTTCTTTTTTTTTTTTTCCTGGAGAAAACTTTCTAATTAGGTTTTTTGTTGTAACTTTGAATAATATTTTTTAAAATGGAATATAAATCTTAAGCTAGGAAAGGCTACAAAAAAGCGTATGATTCAGAACTTCTGTCTTTAGGTATTATTATTTCATCAGCATTACATAGATGAGAAACCCACATATCAGAATGGTTAACTAACAATAACCAAAGTAGTGGATAGAATGTCAGCATATAGAACTGAATTTGAACATGACAAATTTTTCACAGATTTCAGTTTTTGGGATTCTCCTACCAACTATTTTAGTGATTGTCATATGGAGATCGGGCTTTGCTCTTCTCAGATAAGAGCACATACACGGATGAAGGATAAGGGGTTTACTAGATAAAAGAAAAAAAAAAAAGAAAGAAAAGAAAAAGAAAGAAAGGACTTTAAATTAGAAAAAAATTCTTGGTTAATACATTTTGTTTCAAATAGAAATTGTTTTTGTTTCTTTCTTTGTTTACTTGATGTTATACCAGAAATGTGAATAGAATGAAAAAAATAAATTACTATATTTTACAACTCTACATACATGAGCAGCAGTGTTTCCCCCATGGAAGACGTTGCTTGGCATTTATTGGTACTTTTTTTTTAAGATTTATTTATTTTAGGGGCACCTGAGTGGCTCAGTCATTAAGCGTCTGCCTTCAGCTCAGGTCATGATCCCAGGGTCCTGGGATCGAGCCCCGCATCGGGCTCCCTGCTCAGCGGGAGGCCTGCTTCTCCCTCTCCCACTCCCCCTGCTTGTGTTCCTTCTCTTGCTGTGTCTGTCTCTCTGTCAAATAAATAAATAAAATATTTAAAAAGAAGAAGATTTATTTATTTCAGAGAGAAAGAACACACAACCTGGGGGAGGGACAGAGGGAGAGAATCTCAAGCAGACTCCCCGTTGAGCACTGAGCCCCACATGGGGCTCACTCTCTGTACTCATGAGATCATCACCTGAGCTGAAACCAAGAGTCTGCCCCAGTACTTTTTATTAGTGTGTGTTTATGCATGTGGGAGTATAATTCTTTCAAGCAAGGACTGAAGGATTAGGTGATGGGGATATTTGAGGTTCTTTGAGTTGCTGAAATTTGTAGTTTAACTTTCTGTTGAATGGAATGAAAATTCAATTCAAGGATGGTTCACAAATGGAAATTATCTGATAAAATATAAACACAAGCTTTGCACCATTAAAGGTTCTAGTCCTGATAACCTTTATTAGTTTTTTTTCTTTTTATTAAGGATTCAAATATGTTAATTCCCTATGCATAATTTTAGGTCTCCTCTCTGAGATACTAGTGCTGGGTGTCTCCTACTTCTGCTTTTTAAAATAACAGCTGCTTATTTGAGGACTGCAGTTAGTTTAGTAGTTCCTGGTGTCTGTCTTTAGTGTATAACTTCTATCCCTCTCTATGTGGGCAAGTATCTCCAATTTCCTTGCAATTTTCCTCCAAAATTCTATATTAATGCCCAACACAAAAGAACAACAAAAAAAACGATATTTCTAAAGACTTAGATTTCCTAGTGCAAAATTGTCTTAAAATTGTTCTCAAATTGATCCAGATTTCATTTTTATGCATCTAATTTTAGATTACTTTTTTGGTCATATAACCTTGAAATATGAATATTTTCTTAACAGCGTATTGAAAAAAATTCCCCTAAATTAGTGGTAACTACTAATATATATTTTTCATGAGGAATTAATGCTTTGTCAAGATTAAGAGTGGTAAAATTACTTGATTTATAACTAAAACATCTGTATTATCTTGCCATTCTAAACAAATTTTCCTTAAAGTTAGAGTTGTCCGTAGCAACGTTTATTTTCTTAAAACTGTTTTTTGTTTGTTTATTTATAACATACAGTTAAAAGTATACATGGGGTTGGGAGGATGGGTTAGCCTGGTGATGGGTATTAAAGAGGGCACATACTGAATGGAGCACTGGGTTTTACACGCCAACAATGAAACATGGAACACTACATCAAAAACTAATGATGTAATGTATGGTGATTAACATAACATAATAAAATAAAACTAAAAAAAATATATTTATTCCATATAAGATCCCTCTGAGATTTAAGGAATAAAAACATGATGAAAAAAAAAGTGTACATGGATACATAGGTAAAAAACAAGAAAGCAAAAAACAGAACTCTCACAAGTTCTCTTCTTTTAGAAAATGCAGTTTGAATGAAATTGGGCAAATTTGGAGGATCATGTAGACAGTCCCAGCTAAGTCCTGTTCCAAGGTGAGCAAGTTCTCTAGAGCAGCAGTTCCCAAAGCAGGTTCCCCAGGCCAGCAGAATCACTAGGGAACTCATTAGAAATGCAGCTTCTCAGGCCCACCCACACCTACTGAGTGGGAGACTCTGGGGTTGGGCAAGCAATCCCAACCTGTGTGTTTTAACACACCCTCCATGGGACTCTGAGGCCAGCTCCAGCTCGAGAACTTCTGCTCTGGAGAAGTTATTAATGAGGCAATATATGAGGGAAAAACAGAGTTGGCCTCTTGTTCCTGTACTAACTCGTTTGGCAAACTTGAAGCAGTTATAGACAATGTACCTGTTACAAACATCGACCAGCACATAGGGCCTGAAGTGGGCTTATGTCACTGGCAGACACACACAGATACAAGCCGTTTTGAGTGACATAAATTTAAGTAAATACCAATATTTTTTTAAATTTCCAATGGAATGAAATGAAGCTACTTGAGAGAAACTGTACATCTATCTAACTTAGTTTCATTTGAAGAACAGCTTCTTAGAAAACACTGTGTGTCTTTTGCAGTATAAATGTGAAGCAATCAAAATCACTTTTAATTAAAGCTCTTTTTCAGTTCACTAAAGAATACTGAGAGAATGCCAAACTATATTAATGTACTCCATTATGACTTTGACTATATTTTACAACTTGAAAAATTTTCATTTTTATGGTGCCATCAGCCTGCTACTTAATAGAAAATGTTTTATTGACATTTATGTTCTTTACCTAATGATGTGTATTTAAATGATGGCTGCCATCTTCATTAGAAGTGACTGTTGAAAGAGTAATAAGAGAATAGGGAAACCTGTCTCATTCTAATTGTACAAACTGAGACTATAACTTTGGATTAAATATTTTACCAATTTGGCTACAGGATTTAATTAAAAATAACAGAAGCTCCAACATTACATGATTGTTTTTATTGTGATTTATATTTTATTACCATATACATATATTCTGTTTTCTAGGCTTTAAAATAAATGTACTAATTAATTATTTTAAGTGTTATTTTTTATCCAAATCCCTTAATGCTGTCACTGATCATCAGAAAAATATCAGACTTGGGATAGTAGAATCCATATCAAAGATATAATACACTAATGTGCCCAGTGTTGATGAGCATATACAAGTGGAAGTCATTTAGACACAACAATGATACTCACAAAAATTGTGATCCTTCAAACAGTTGGTTACTTGGAATTTTTATTTGCACTAATCAAGATAGTAAGAAAATTTTTTATTCCAATCACCATATTGTTCCGTGTCAATTTACAATTTGTGATTTTTTTTTGTTCTTATATTATTCAGCACCATGTTGTTACATAAAAATTTGTCAGTGGAGTTTCTATTATCCAGAATAATGAATCTGATGAACAAACATATTAAACATAACGAAAGATATTGTATTATTCAAGTTTTATGTCTAAGTCTGGCAATATCATATAGGTTATTTTTCTACTGAAGAATAATCTACCTTTTCACTGAAAATACTGACTTAGGTATTTATAATATACTGACGAGGAAACAAATAATATTTACTTCTAAAAACTGATTATACTGGGGCGCCTGGGTGGCTCAGTCATTAAGCATCTGCCTTTGGCTCGGGTCATGATCCCAGAGTCCTGGGATTGAGCCCTGCGTTGGGCTCCCTGCTCAGCGGGAAACCTGCTTCTCCCTCTTCCACTCCCCCTGCTTGTTCCCTCTCTTACCGTGTCTCTCTGTCAAATAAAGAAAATCTTTAAAAAATAAAATAAAAATAAAAACTGACTACACATAAACTCATATTTCATCTTATTGAAGAAATTTATTAGTTTTCCCACCATAATTCCAAATTGGAATTCATATTATTATCATATCATATTATTTCTTCAAATACAATTATGACTTTATTATTCTCCTCTGGACTACATATCTCCCTTATATATAATGCCATTGTTGCATTAATATATTGCTTTGTAATTTATTTTTTTTTTTTTTTTTTTATTTTTGTGGTAGCCAACTTCAAGAGGGCCTCAATGGTCCTCACCTCCTGTGTAGCCCATTCCCCTATTGAATCATGGTAATTCCTATGTGACAAAATGAATATAAAGTAAATGATGGCATTCGATTTCCTAGGCTGGTTCATAAAAGCCAAAGTAGCTTCTGCATTGTTTTCTTGAATTACTTGCTTTGGAAGAAACCAACTGTCATGCCGTGAGGAAACACAAGCAGCCTAGTAGAGAAGTCTAGGTGGAGAGAAACTAGAGCTCCCAGACAATAGCCACCACCAACTCTTCAACCTTGGGAGAGGGCCCTGTTAGTCACCTTAGCCAACATCTGACTGACCTCAAGAGACACCTCATGTCAAACCTACCTAGTGTAGGCACTCTGACTTTCTGAAGCACAGAAACCTTGATATGTAATACATTTGTATTGCTACTTTAAATCATCGCATTTTTGGAGTTAAGTGTTAAACCTTATAGATAACTAATGCAATGTCTTACTCCCTACAGTAAGTGTCTTGGATATATAATTATTTTATTGGATATATGATTATTTTTCTTCCATCTATATAGCAATACTTAGCACGGTGCTTGTCACAAAGGGGAAGCTCAATTAATGTTGGCTGAATATAAATGAACAGATTTAAATATGATCCTTCTGCTGATGTCATTGTCCGAAAGGAGCTTAAAAAGGATGAACATCTATTATTCAAATATTGGAAGAATGAAGTGCTCAACTTGGCCAAAAAACACAATATATTATTTTAGGCAAATATAAAATTAAATAACTTGACGCAGCAGGGCAATTCATCTAGTCACTCTGAGTAAACTTGGCTAACATCCCAGCAATCTGAGATAGAAATGTTTACTCAAAATTAGATATTTCCTAAAATTCATCTCAAATCTTTAAATGGTCAATGAATTTAACTTGTAATACCAATGCTTTAACTTCTTCAGCTTCATATGTTTTGCCTATATTCTATAACACAACTGTGGATGGATCTCATCTTTCCAGTCGCAATAACAGAAACAAAACTACACTCACCAGTCCAAGAAAGAAAACAAAACAACAAAACAAAACAAAGTTTGCTAAGATCACTTTAGTTCTAATGCAGTACTTGGATATGCAAAATCAAATCCTAGGCTTTTGCCTCAGAGCTAAGGCTTGAATTAATTCTGCCCAGCTGTCAACTCTTTTTCTGCATCATTAGATCTTCAGAAAACTGGATCGAATTAATTTCACTGGACAATAACACCTCTTCATTAATTGTAGTTTTAGAATATTTTCTTATCTTTTATTGAGAGATATTATAAGAATTAGTGATATGTAGAATGCTTCTGTATTATAAATATTTTTGGTTAAAGAAGTTTATTGATGTATCTCGATTTATCAGAATTGATCATAGAGATGAACAATTCATTATGGATCAAAGGAAAAACAAACAAAAGAATTTTGCTAGGTTTAAGTAGAAACAATTTGAAAAAACAAACAAACCAAAAAAAAAAAAAAAAAAAAAAAGAAGAAGAAAAGTGAACCAGGACCAGGATTAGACTTAGCATCTGAACATTATTATAGGAACTTTTTGAAAAGCTTTTATTAATAAACTAATGAAAAATAAATGGGATTTAATACCTGAATACCTAACATATCACATATATTTTTATCAATTATTTAAATTATATAAAAAATTCATCTCTAATGTTGCTTGGCACTCAACAGATCATTTTGTTGTCTTTCTAAATGCTCATGTTATAATGTGATTCTGAGTATCTTTAAAAAGAGATCCTTACACTTCAGGAACTCTGGTAACATATGTCACTGTCCTGATGCTCTGGCAAGAACAAGCCCAGATTAGGTATAAACATAATCAATGGTGTAACATGGAACAACCTATTTGAGTCAACTTTACATAAATACGCCATTGATTTGCAGATTTACTAATTGCAGTTTCTCATTTTGAACATGTCTGAGGCCTTTTTTACAAATTAAATTTGGTCCATTTGGTACTATAATTTGATTATCTCAAGATCAATATAAATAGGAATAAAGTAATAAAGTAATGGTTTCTGTGAAGGAGCAATTTGCTTAATGTCTGTACAGTAAGAAAGACCACAAGGGCAATGCTATAAAAGTGAAACAACTCACCAATTCATTTTATTGACTATAAGTAGATGTGGTCATGGTAAGGTAGAGAATAAAAATAAAAATAAAGAGAATATTATACCGAGAAAATAATTAAATTTGAAAAAAGGAAATGCAGACTCAGAACATAATCCATATTAGGAATAGTTCCTAACACTCTAAAACCAGCTTTTAGCTTTGCTATTTTCAAAGATGCCATCATCTTCCTTGCTTTTTCTCAGCCATCATAAAGAATGATAAATTGTCTTGAAAGATGTTCTTTGAAATCAAATATAAATGAAATCCTTTCTTTTGCTCTTTTTATTGTTCAGGTGACAATACACAAACTCACTCATGAACAACTTGGACAATTAAGGAATTAACTCATATCTTTGAAACATTTTCCCCACCAAGTTTATTTTGATTTAAAAAAGAATAATCTTTGCTGTTTGTACTGTCTTATTCTTTGGAATAGATAAATATACTCCTAAAGTCATGTTTTATTTTTTTTTCCTTTCTCACTCACTATTTTTATTTTTAGGAGCTTTTCTGTTTCTTATTTTCTTGGTCAGGGATATAGCTGAACCCATTATTTGACATCTTTGATGATTTCTTTGTGAAAGCCACCACTTGTCAGCTCTAATTAGCTTTGTCAGCTACCTTCAACTTTAATGCTATGTTTATTTATTTTAGAATTATTGTGTTTATTATTTTTAATATAGTATCATCTGTCATCTTCCCATTATAATGTCAAATACAAGAGGCAAGAAATCTTGTCCCAAAGCTTTTCTTTTTTTTTTTTTAAAGATTTTATTTATTTATTTATTAGAGACCGAGCGAGAGAGAAACAGCATGAGAGAGGAGAGGGTCAGAGGGAGAAGCAGGCTCCCCGCTGAGCCGGGAGCCCGATGTGGGACTCGATCCCAGGACCCCGGGATCATGACCTGAGCCGAAGGCAGTCGCTTAACCAACTGAGCCACCCAGGCGCCCAATCTTGTCCCAAAGCTTACCACAGTGTCAACCTCACAGTAGGTGTTTAAGAAATATTTGTGGAGTAAATGAATTCATTAATAGACAGTGAGGATGACAAGAGCCAATTTAAAATATATAGCAGTACAACGATTAATGTTACAGTATTGGCAATACTAATAATCTTTAAAATGGCTGATATTGGGACGCCTGGGTGGCTCAGTCGGTTAAGCGTCTGCCTTCGGCTCAGGTCATGATCCCAGGGTCCTGGGATCGAGTCCCACATCGGGCTCCCTGCTCCGCGGGGAGCCTGCTTCTCCCTCTGCCTCTGTCTCTCTCTGTCTCTCATGAATAAATAAATAAATAAATCTTTAAAAAAAAAAAAAATGGCTGATATTGGTACAAGCCATCGTGTACAATGTTTGATATTTATATACTTACCAAACTGTTCATAAGAAACTCAACTCATATCAAGATCACAAAAGTGACTTTCAAGCACTAGTCTAATTTTGAGTAGTCTCAGCCTGGAGGCATTTCCTGTTGGTCCTTTCATCTAACTGAACCCCTTGGAAAAGGAGTGGAAGTAACACATCAACAGTAAATGGAATGCCTTGGGCTGCCCTTGTTTTGTTTATTTTCTAGGTTTATAGTTGAAAATTATCTATCAGATGAAAATTATCATCTGATTTCATTTTTTAGAATGGAGAACTGAGGCCTCTGAGGTCCATAATAAAACAAGTAGCCGTCCTGGAGCTTGAACAAACTCTTGTGGAATCCCAGTGCTGTGGACGGTATTGAGCAGTGTTTTTTTTATTCAAACATGAGAGATATTGAAGATGTCTGAGAACAATGGAAACTGAAAAGTGTGTGTATTTGTTTTCATACAAACCATGTAGCTTTGAAAAAAAGTATCAAAGAGTTATGGGAAATAATGATTTGTTTAGTGATATAAAGCATTTTGATACATTTGAGAGAGGACAGAAGGAAGCAGAAGCCATTAATCACAAAGTAAAATGTAGTATATTATTTTAAAATAATGAAAAAAATTATATTTTAAAATAAAATGATATAAATAAAAATGCAAACATGAGATATTTTATTTGAATTTATTACATTAAGGAATTATATACTCTTTTCTAAGATGTATGTTTAATATGTCCTCATATTGCCCTTTTAATATAAAACATTAAGATATGAAGATTTTTGTTCACAGACTTTTGCAATATGGAGTACCATTAGAGTAAATGAAAAATACAGTTTTTCTTGTCTTTTTTTTTTTTTCTCAGTCCTAATCCCAAATTCTTGCTTTCTGGTATTTTGAAGACAAGAATAACATAATTAATAATATATTGTAATATATAAAATATTAGAAAACTTATTATGTATATCCATATATAACATATTTGTGTAGATATGATTAAATATCTACAGTTTTTGTCAAGCATATAAGCTAAGAATAGTACTTAATTTTTAAAACATCTCTACTCAATATCTTTTTATGAGTGATTCAAGAACAGAAACAGTCTTATTTTGGAATTTAAAAAGTAAAATATAACACTTTTTAAGTATTTAAGGTTTTTTTTTAAGATTATTTATTTATTTATTTGAGTGAGAGAGAGGAAGAGAGAGCATGAGCGGTGTGGGGATGCAGAGGGAGAAGCAGACTCTGCTGAGCAGGGAGCCTGATGTGGGCCTCAATCCTAGGACCCCAAGATCATGAACTGAGCAGAAGGCAGCTGCTTACCTGACTGAACCACCCAGGTGCCCCAAACATTTAAGTTTTTATTTACATACAATTTATACTTCTATAATCTCAAAATAACCTAAAATCTCTAAAACCCTTGAGAATTCATAAAATGGGCCTCTCACTTTTTGAGAAACTGGCAAGTATTGGAGAAGGTATATTCAGGCAGGGAGTTGCTTTCCAGTACCTTCAAATCAAAATACACAAAACGCCATTTTTTTCCCTTATGAGACAAAAGTCAAATAAAGCAATTCTCTTAGTCTCAAAAACACATAATGGAGCTACAAACTAGCAGTCACAGCCAATGAACAATGGGAGGTACATACCAGCAAGAATTTAATAAACATGTGTTAGTTCATTCAGCAAACTTTTCAATCACTGAGGTTTTAGAGGCACAATTCTTAACTTAAAAGACCATGAACACAATGAGAGAAACATGCATACATAAAATGGATCAAATGATTATCATGTGGGGGTCCAGAAGAAGGGATTCTCACCATGTATGCTTAATATCATCAACATTCTCTCCCTTTTATCTCATCTCTTCCCTGTCCTACATTCCTAATCCCACAGGAGACCTCCAAGTAGTCACATATTCAACACTGTCTTACTCAGCCCAATTAGGGAGTATTGTGCTTCTAATATCCATTGTCAGTCATTTTTTTACAATGCCAAACCTTGGCAACTTTGTCTTTCCTATCTTAGACAGAGGGTAAGAGGATGGATAAAAGGGGTAAAGTAATAGAATAAGAATAGGACACCTGGACTGAAAGAAAATTTATTTGCAGCAGAAATAAGAACCTTCCAGGGAATTTCTGAAGTCAAGAGGCTCAGTGATAATAGGTGGTTACAAATCTGTTTTAGTGAACAGTTAACAAGAGCACCTAAAATATCTGAAAGAGATTTACAATGAAAATATTAGAATTCTTATTGCTTTTGGGCTCCTTTGAATATAACATTGTTCCAAGGCATGACTAAATGGATCACTGCTTTTTAAGCAATAGACAAATAGCAAAAATATCACAATTACTCACTCAGGAAATACTGAAAGAGGTCCTGTTTTGGAAAGAGAGATGATGAATTTAGTCTAGATATTTGAATTTGGGAAACCTTTGAAATATCAAAGAGGAGATTTAATGTATGCTAAATATACTGGCCTGGAGCTCGGAAGACGTGTCTGGAGAGAGGGACAACAAACAGGTTTATCAATAAGACATTGGGACAAGAGAAAACCTTCCCCAAACCCACATCATGGTAGCAATGCACAGTCTTCACAAAACTGATATATAACAAAAAATGTTTAATTGGTTCCCGAATTATGCTTGTGCTATAGTTATCCTTAATCATTATACACAAACTTCAATTAAAGCCGGCTGTATGAAACAACCTTTAGAAAATGAAGAAGTGATAAATTTCATAAGCAAAGTTAAAAACAAAAAAAGAAGACAGAGTCATAGAATTTGATACAAAAATATACACTGAGAATTGAGGAAAAATAAATTTAAAACAAAAAGTAATCATGGGAATCTAAGGTTCTAATTATCCTCAAAAATCTTTAGGGTAGGGGCACCTGGGTGGCTCAGTCGTTAAGCGTCTGCCTTTGGCTCAGGTCATGATCCCAGGGTCCGGGGATCAATCCTCACGTCAAGCTTCCTGCTCAGCTGGGAGCCTGCTTCTCCCTCTCCCTTTGCTGCTCCCTGTGCTTGTGCTCTCTTTCTCTCTCTCTGTCAAATAAATAAATAAATAAATAAATAAATAAATAAATCTTTAAAAAAAAAAGGTTACTATATCACAATTGAACACAAAACAAAGAACAGCTGTGCTGAAAAAGGTAAAAAGAGCAATTTCACTCTTATGTCACCCCCTCCCCCTGCCAGCACAGCCCAGGAGTGAAGTCACTTCTCCCTGGTCAGGGATGAGGAAGGAAGAAGGAATGAGGTAAATGTAATGTTCCTTGTCTTTCCATACACTCCCCAAGGAACTGGCTTTTTTCTTGTGTTTCGCAGAACTGAAAAAATCAGACCCTCGTATTTTGGATGCTGGGGGCAGCTGGGGAGATGGGCACAGTTCTAAAAGGTTTGGAGAAAGAACAAAACTGGGGCTTCTTCTCCGAAAAGGTGGAAGAAGAATGAGATTCCATTGTGTCCATCTTTCAGTGTGCCCCCCTAAGGGACCAAATTCTGCCCCTTCTCTGACGGAGCTCTGAAGGAAGTGAGATAGTCCTACATCAAGGAAGCAATAGATTTTAACTTTTGGGGGAAAAAAAAAAAAGCTAGATGCCTGGGAGAGGTAGGAATAAAGGCCCCAAATCTTTAGCCAGACTGACTGCTAAGGGTCTTTTTTAGTCAGATAGTCATTAAAGACTGGACAAAGGAGGAAAAAGAGCTCATCATTCTTCAAATGTGCCAACAGCAATGCAAAACTACCACAAACATGAATAACAGGAAAACATGGCAGTTAAATTGTTATCAACTTAAAAGAGAGTAAAAGAGATAGTCAGAAGATGTTTTGTGTAAACCTCATGGTAACCACAAAGAAAAAAATTATGCAAAAGAAAAGAGAAAAGAATCAAAGCATATCAATAGAAAAAAATCACAAGGGGGGGGCGCCTGGGTGGCTCAGCTGGTCAAGCGACTGCCTTCGGCTCAGGTCATGATCCTGGAGTCCTGGGATCGAGTCCCGCATCGGGCTCCCTGCTCAGCGGGGGGTCTGCTTCTCCCTCTGACCCTCTTCCCTCTCATGCTATCTCTCATTCTCTCTCACTCAAATAAATAAATAAAATCTTTAAAAAAAAAAATCACAAGGAAGACAGGGAAGAGGGAGAAAAGATCCACAAAACAGAAACAAATAGTAATAGTAGATCCTTACCTGTCAATAATTACTTTAAACATAAATGGATTCAACTCTTCAATCAATTAGAGTGGTTGGCTTAACAAACAAAACAAGATCCAACTATACGCAGTCTACAAGAGACTTGCTTTAAAATTAAAGACACACATAGGCTGAAAGTGAAGAGATGGAAACAAATATTTCATTCAAAAGGTAACCAAAATAGAGCAGAGGTGGCTATACTCACAACTAACAAAACAGAGTTTAAGTCAAAACTGTCACAAGAGACAAAGAAGGTCATATATAATGATAAAGGGTCAATTCATCAGGAAGATATAACAGTTATAAATATATATGCACCCCAAATCAGAGTACCTAAATATATAAAGCAAATATTGACAAAACTGAAGGAAGAATAGACACAGTACAATAACAGTAGGAGACTTCATTACCCCACTTTCAACAATGGATAGAATATCCAGATAGCAAATCAATAAGGAAACAGAGGACTTGGACAACACTACAGACCAAATAGATCTAACAGATAAAATAGAACATCCCACCCAACAGCAACAGAATACACATTTTTTCAGGTGCACACAGAATAAATCACATGGTAAGCCATGAAACAAGCCTTATCAAATTTAAGAAGACAAATCAGACCAAGTATCTTTTTTTGGCTACAACAGAAAGAAACTAGAAATCATTTTTTTTTAAAAGGATAAATAGAAAATTCACAAATACATGGAAATTATACAACATACTCCTGAACAACCAATTGGTCAAGGAAGAAATCAAAAGGGAAGTAAAAAAAAATATGTTGAAACAAATGAAAATAAAAACACAACATGCCCAAATTCATAAAACACAGCAAAAGTAGTACTAAAAAGGAAGTTAATAGCAATGAACACCTACATTAAAAAAGAAGTACAATCTCAAATGACATAGATTTACACCTTAAGGAACTAGAACAAGAAGAACAAACTAAGCCTCAAGTTAGCAGAGCAAGGAAGTAACAAAGATTAGATCAGAAAAAATAAATAGAATATAGAAAAACAACAGAAACAAAATCAATGAAACTAAAACTTGGGAGATTTTTTTGAAAAGATAAACAAAAGATAAACAAACCCTTAGCTAGACTAAGAAAAGTAGAAGATTCAGATAAAAGCAGAAATAAAAGAGGAAGCATTATAATGGATATCTCAGAAATAAAAAGACTAATTATAAATAATTATATACTAATAAATCGTGATAACCTAGAAGAAATGGATAAATTCCAAGAAAAATAAAACCTACCAAGAGTGACTCATGAAGAAATAGAACACTTGAACAGAACATAATGAATCAAGGTTTGATTTAGTAACAACAAAAGCCCAGGACCAGATGGCTTCACTGGTGAAATCTATTAGACATTTAAAGAAGAATTAACTACAATCCTTCTTAAACTCTTCCAAAAAAATAAAAGAGAGAACATTTCCAAACTCATTTTATGAGGCCATTATTAACCTGATAGCAAAGCCACACAAGGACGGTATAAGAAAACTACCAGCCTATAATTCTGATGAACATAGATGATAAAATCCTGGACAAAATCTAGCAAACCAAACTTAACAGGATATAAAAAAGGATCATATACCATAACCAAGTGGTATTTATCCGAGGGATACAAAGATGGTCCAACATAAAAAATAAATTAATATGGTACATGGTTTTGTGCTGGTCTCAGTCTATGGATGGCAATGCTATTGGCTAAAAATGCTTGGGGACACTCACCTGGGCCCCAGTGAACTTTGCATAGGTAGTTGCCTTTACAAACCAATGTTATGACTGGACCCATCTTTGTGGTTTTTATTATAATTGCAAGATCACTCTTGAGCAATAACCATTAGGAAATTTTGAAGAAAAAGGGTTTATTACTTACAAGCCCTGGAGTGCAGGCTGAGAGAGAGTGCTTAGGCCTGGGGCCAAGGGTCAGGACCTAGGAGTATTCACATACAGTAAGATGCATTTGGATCCTCATCTTACACCATACAAAAAGCTCAACCCGAAGTGAATTAAATATTTAAATATAAGACTTTAAACTGTGAAACTCCTAGAAGAAAACAAGGGGGAATAGTTTCATGACATTGGGCTTGGCAATGATTTCTTGGATATGACACCAAAAGCCCAAGCAATGAATGCAAAATTTTATAGGTGGGATTATGTCAAACTTAAAAGGCTTCTGCACAGCAGAGGAAACCATCAATAGGGGATAAAGCAACATACAGAGGGAAAAAGTGTTTTCAAACCATATATCTGATAAAGCATTAATATCCAAGTTATATAAGAAGTTGCTATAATTCAATAGCAAAACAAAATAAACAAGAAACACTAATAATTTAAAAATGGGCAAAGAGCTTGAATAGACATTTCTCTGAAAAAAGACATACAAATGCCCAACATGCGTATGAAAAGATGCTCTACATCACTAATCATCAGGGAAATCCAAATCAAAACCATGATGATAGATCATTTTATACCTGTTAGTATGGCTATTATCAAAGAACAAAAGACAAAAAGTGTCAATGAGGATGTGGAGAAATTAGAACCCTTGGGCACTATTGGTGAGAATGTAAAATGGTAGAGCCGCTATGGAAAACAGTATGGTGGTTTATTAAAAAATTAAAGTTTACCATATGACCCAGCAATCTCGTTTCTTGTCCTATATCCAAAAGAACTAAAATCAGGATCTCAAAGAGATATGAACTACCATGTTCATTGCAGCATTATTCACAATAGACAGATATGGAAAAAACCTAAATGTCCATTGAGAGATGAATGGATAAAGAAAATGTGGTATTTACATAGATGATAGATATCTGTCTATATATAATGGAAGACATTATGCTAAGGGAAATAAGCCAGCCATAGAAGGACTAATACTGCATGATTCTCCTTATATGAAGTACCTAGTATAGTCAAACTTGTAGAAAAAGACAGGTGTTTACCAGGGCCTGGGTGGGGGCTGGGGGAAATGGGGAGTTGCAGATCAAAGGATATAAAATTTCACTTATACAAGATGAGTAAATTCTAGAAATCTGCTGTACAGCGTTGTGCCTATAATACTGGTTTTATTTATTAATTTATTATTTTTTAAGAGAGTAGATCTCATGCTATGTGTTCTTACCACAATAAAAATATAAAAATAAATTAGTGAAAAGGAGGAAAAGGCAATCTAGATAGAAGGGAGAGACTTAGAAAGGCACCAAGAAGTCACAGCGTAAGCTAAGTGAAAGTGTGTGACCTGTAAATAAATAGCTGCTTACAGTGAAAGCCTGGATTGTAAGGTGCAAGAACAGCAAAGAAAGACAACAGAAGTTGCCAATCAATTAATTAAAATATTCTTTCATTAACATCAACTGTAACTTTCTAGTCTTCCAGCTCTGGAAGCAAGATTTTGCTTGAAAGAATCCAGGGTCTAGAATACTGACTGGCAGGTAATTGATACTCTGTAAATGCTTCTTGAACGCATGGATTAATGGATGAACACAAACACAAATATAAAGAGAGATAGAAGTTAAATTCCTTCACTCTTGCTGCAGATTATTGTAAAATGTGTTAAAGTATTAGAAGGGTCCATATTGGAAAGAGACCAGCAGAAAGAAGACATCCTATGAGTAAGAGTATACGGAAAGTGTATTAGCATATTGTCTTAAATAGGACAATCGTTTACATATATTGCTGGTGGCTTGTAATTCACTATTGATTTTAAGAGCTTGGCGTACTGAAAGCTACAACTAAACTATAAGCTCTGGCAATGGTGAGGGAACCATTGATTAAACCCATCTTCTAAAATGGCTGTTGCTGATTTGTGAATTGAGCTGCTGTCTACGTTCAAGCCGCATTTGATTTTTTCTCTTATTGTGTCTGCGCTCTGCAGAAGACATAGGGTGCCAATGGAGAATTAATCATATACTGATACATAACATTGAAACTTTTATTTTTTAATTAAAATTCAAGTAGCTAAAAGTGGATACAGTAGATAGTTGGACAGCCTATTTGGCAGGAGCTATGTTGGAGACAAAAAAAAAGAAAGAAACAATTTCTTTACATGACTGCTTTGGATCTCTCTTCTCTCAGCCCTTCCTGGTGCATAAAGTGAAACTCTACCCCAAATGCATACTATTTGGAAACAGAAAAAGCTTTTTTGTTGAAGGGTACAATGGAAAATGCATAAATCAACCTTCTCAATTTGGATGACTTTGGTAATTTGTATTCATCGGTTTAAAGAGAGATGTCTTTGGAGACTTCCTATTTTTACATAAAAATTACACTCAGCATCTCCCAGCCTCTTTTGTTCACTAAAATTAGATTTGTTCACTTATACAATTCAGAGGGCCTAATTTGTTCAGAGGGAAGTTACATGCTATTTACAGCATGTTCTCTTCTCACCTACCTCCTTCAAAAATTATATATGAATGACAGGCCCCTCCCACAGCGTATACATGCTCTAGTGATTCATGGAGGGCACTCCTGTGGGTGAAAGGCCACCTCTCTATTACAAGGCCACCTCTCTATTACAAACCAGAAAAGAAAAATTGGCAAAAAGTAAGGTTTGCAAGTGCCATGGGATTTTGTGAGAGTAATTACCCAGGCCTTCAATATTAATGAGCAGTTAGAGAACCATCCATGAAGCAGACCACGGAACCTCCAGCTTCAACAACTCTAGTTCCATGGCTTTGCCAAGCATGGAGTTCTAGCTCCATACCCATGCTGAGAAGCTCTGAGGTTGCTGTGGTTATATATGGCTATTTTGCAGTCTCCTTTCCGTCAGATGTGCAACCCTGCTCTAATTTGGAAAAAGTATCAGCAGAATAGTACCAGAGAAAACAGTACTCTGGTGTGATGGGAAAGGGTCCTATCATGAGACAATGAAAAATAAAGAGCATATAAACATTTAAATACATATTTTTCGAATGATGAGTATAATACTTCTGTGATCTCTAAGCCTTTAAACAAACACATCATATGGTAAAATGAAAAGAGCTAGAGATTTAAAGTCATACATATATCCGTCTTTGTCCTTTTACAAGGTGTGTGAATGTGGGCAATCTAGTTATACCCTTCTAAGCCTCAGTTGTCTAATTATGGAATAGGATGATAGTATGGACCAAATAGCACTCCTGAAGTACCAATGTCAAATTAGCAAGGCCATCTTCATGGACATAATCTGTGCAGGGACACAGGACCCTGTGCTCAGAAAGACCCACTTTAAATTCTTGAATTGATGCCCCTTATGTTCATTTCGTACTGGGTCCCATAAGCTATATAGCTTGTCCTGCAAATTAAGAAAACATCTGGCCCAGTGATTGCTGTATGTTACGGGCTCAGTATATATTAGTCTTCTCTTCGTCCTCTTTCTCCTAAACGTGTGGGGTCAAGGGCAGTCAGTGTCTCCTGCTTCATACTGGCTTCCCACACAACCTTAGGCTCTAGAGATAAACTCATTTAATTTCAGTGGCTACCTTTTTCCACTATATCCTTGGGGTCATATTCCAGGACCAGCTACACATTACCAAACGGTTTCCTAGTTCCATGCGCCCCTCTCTCTTGCCTATAACGCACCTCTTATAAAGCCTTACGAAATAATCACTTGATCCTTTTTCATGGTAGGGGACTTGCTCTAATGACTGGATTGAAACAGAAGGTTGAGGAAATGGTCATGATGCATTCAAATGTAGTTTGGTTTCAGTGTTCAGCTCAAATCTACCTCTTGGCTCTGGCTTTGGTGTCAGGTCTAGGCTTTGGAAAACTGAATCACAGAATATCTACTTAATGTCAGTTCTAGCCCCTCTGAACTGTGTGATTAGTGATATAGTTGGATTAATATTTACCAAAGTCTTTACTGGTTTTTAATTGTTGCCCTTGTTCTTTTCCCCTAGTTTTGTGTACTATTCTTTTTCTGCCACTTGTGGTTTTAATTGAGCACTTTTTTCTGATTCCATTTTCTCACCTTTCTTAGCATATCAGTTATACTTATTATTGTTATTATTATTTTATTTTATTATTATTTTTTAAAGATTTTATTTATTTGAGAGAGAGAGAGCACATGAAAGGGGGGAGGGTCAGAGGGAGAAGCAGGCTCCCTGCTGAGCCGGGAGCCCGATGTGGGACTCGATCCTGGGACTCCAGGATCATGACCTGAGCCGAAGGCAGTCGCTTAACCAACTGAGCCACCCAGGCGCCCATTATTTTATTTTTTTTAGTGGTAGCCCTAGAATTTGCAATATACATTTACAACTAATCCAAGTCCACTTCCAAATAACACTATACCACTTCACAGGCGGTATGAGTACCTTATAATAACAAAATAATCCTAATTCCCTCCTCCCATCCCTTGTATCATTGCTGTCATTCATTTTACTCATATATACATAAGCATATATATATTCATTTATTATATAATAAGTATATATATATACATTTGAATATATTATTGCTATTATTATTGTGAGCAAACTCTTATGTTAGATCAATTAAGAATAAGAAATATAAGCTTTAATTTTACCTTCACTCATTCCTTCTTTGATGCTCTTGTGTTTTTTACGTGGATTTGAGTTTCTGACCTATATTATTCTCCTCCTCTCTACAGAACTTCTTTTTTTTTTTTTTTTAAGATTTTATTTATTTATTTGAGAGAGAGAGTGAGAGAGAGAAAGAGCACAAGAGGGGGGAGCGGGAGAGGGAGAAGCAGACTCCCTGGCGAGCAGGGAGCCCGATGCGGGACTCGATCCCGGGACTCCAGGATCATGACCTGAGCCGAAGGCAGTCGCTTAACCAACTGAGCCACCCAGGTGCCCTCTACAGAACTTCTTTTAACATATCTTTCAAGGCAGACCTACCACAAACAAATTCCCTCAATTTTTGTTTGAGAAATTCTTGATTCCTCCCTCACTTTAAAAGGATAATTTCAAAGGGTGTGTTTTTCTTCTTCAACATTTTAAATATTTCACTCCATATTCAAATATTTTTTCTTGGTTGCATGGTCTCTGAGGGAATATCAGATATAATTTTAACTTTTGTTCCTCTGTAGGTTAGGTGTTTTTATCCTCTGGATTCTCTTGGGAGTTTTTTTTTTATCTTTGATTTTTTTGTCATTTGAAAATGATTTGCCTAGCTATAGTGGGTTTGTTTGGCATTTTTCACGCTTGGTGTTCTTTGAGCTTCTAGATCTGTGATGTGGTGTCTGGTATTAATTTGGTGAAATTCTCAGTCATTATTGTTTCAAGTATTTATTCTGTTCCTTTCTTTCTTTTCTTTCTAGTATTCCCATTATATGAATGTTGTATCTTTTGTAGTCTTTCTGCATTTCTTGGACATTTCATTTTGTTTTTATGAGTCTTTGTTCTCTTTCCTCTCTGGTTTTTGAGGATTCTATTGATATATTCTCTAGCTCAGAGATTCTTACCTAAACTGTGTCCAGTACTAATAAGTCTATCAAAGGCATTCTTCATTTCTGTTACAGTGTGTGGTTTTTTTTTTAAGATTTATTTATTTATTTGGAAGAGGAAAAAGAGCAGGGGGAGGGGCAGAGGGAGAGAGAGAATCATGAAGCAGTCTCCCTGCTGAGCCTGATATGGGGCTTGATCCCAGGACCCTGAGATCATGACCTGAGCTGAAATCGAGAGTCAGACACTTAACCGACTGAGCCACACAGGCACCCCTCTGTTACAGTGTTTTTTATCTCTAGCATTTCCTTTTGGTTCTTTCTTAGGATTTACATCTCTGTTTACATTGTCCATCCATTCTTATATACCATCTACCTTATCCACAGAGACCCTTAATATATTAACCACAGTTGTTCTTAAATTCCTGGCCTGATAATTTCAACATCCCTGCCACATGTGATTGTGGTTCTTTCTCTGTGTCTTCAAATTGTGTTTTTTGCCTTTTGGTACGCCTTCTAATTTTTTCTTGAGAGGCTAAACATGATGTACTGGATTAAAGGAACTGCTGTAGATAAGCTTTTAGTGATTAGGTCTCAGTCTTTTAGTAAGCTTATGCCATAGGACTGTGAACTTTACAAGTGGTTTTGTTGGGGTTTTTTTTTTTTTTCACTATTCCTCTTCCATTGGGTGAGACAGGATGGCTAGAGGGGGCTAGAGCTGGGTATTTGCCTTCCCCCAAGTCACTTATGTTTTGAAATATCCCAAAAAGTTAGGCTTTGGTTAGTTTCCCCTGAGGACAGGTCTTAGTAAGCACACAGTGTTCTAGTATATTTCCAGATGGCTCTTTTCCTCTCCCCTCCTAACGGAGCCCAAGGAAATTCTTTTCTGACATTTACTGCGGGAATCTGGTGAGGCTCCTGGAAGTAAATATCACAATATTGTGGGGATCCCATTAGGACTGGATTCCCTGGAATTTTAACTCTCAGAGTTGTCCACATTGAAACTCCAGGAATTTGTTGATTACAGTTCAGATTTCTGTGCCCCACACTGGCTCCCTCAGCAGGACCTGTGGTTTTGACTATAGGTAGAATCTCTGCTCATGTAGCCACTATTCTCTTTATTCAGTTATCTATTTCTGCAGTCACTGGGGCAGAGGTTTGCCCCATATCTTTTATGGCTCCAAGAGATTTGTTGATTTTTCAGACTGTTCAACTTTTTACTTGTTAGGATAGAGTGGTGACTTCAAATTCCTTATATACAGGATCAGAAATGTGAATTTGCTTCATTTCTTTTTATTGCAGAATTATATTCCATTGTATGAAAATGCCATTCTGTTTATCCTCTCATTGGTTGATGAACATTTGGATTGGTTCCACCTTGGGTTATTATTAATAATGCTCTATGAGCATACCTGTACATATAGTGTAGACATATATTTTCATTTCTTGAGAATATACCTAGGAGTAGAATTGTTGGGCTTGAGGAACTGTTTTCCAAGTATAATGCACCACTTTATATTATCACTAGCACTATATGAGGGTCCCAATTTCTACACATAAGTGCCAACACTTGTTATTATCTGTCTTTTTTATTTATAGCCATTCTGGTACACATGAAATGTATATATATTTTTTTCATTTCTCTCATAGCTAATGATGTTTAGCATCTTACCATGTGCTTATTGTATATTTATATATATTCTTTGGATAAAATTATATTCAATCCTTTGCCCATTTTTTAGTAATGTTGTTTGTATTTTTATTATTGAGTTACAAGTGGTCTTTTTAAATTCTGGATGCAAGTGTCTTATCAAACATACAATATACAAGTAAGTTCTCCTATTCTATAGATTGTATTTTTACTTTGGTGTCTTGTGCAACACAAATATTCTTGATTTTGATGAAGTCCAATTTATTTATTTATTTATTTTTTTGTTGCTTGGCCTTTTAGTGATATCGAATAAACTGCTGCCTAATTCAAGGGTACTAAAATTTACACCTATGTTTTCTTCTGAAAGTTTTATAGTTAACTCTTGCATTCAGGTTTTTTTGTCCTATTTTAGTTAATTTTTATAGATATTAAGAGGTTTGTTCACCTTCATTCTTTTGTATGTGGGTATATACAATTGTCTCAGAACCATTTCTAGAAAAGACTATTATTTCCCCCCATTAAATCATGGCACCTTTGTTGAAAATCAGTTAACTATAACTATGCAAGCTTCTATCTGGCCTCTCAATTATATAATCATTGATGTATATGTCAGTAAATATGGCAGTACCACACTGTCATATTTAGTTTGTGGTATGTTTGGAAGTCAGGAAATGTGAGTCCTCAATTTTTTTTTTTCTTTTAACATTGTTTTAGTTATTCTGGGTCCCTTGAATTCCATTACAAATTTTAGGATAACCTTCGCAGTTTGTGCCAAACAAACAAACAAAACCAAGAACAACTGAATTTTGATGAGAATTGTTTTGAATTTGTACAAAAATTTTGAAAGTATTGTCATAATAAGAATATTAAGTCTTCTAAGCACTGAATATAAGGTGTCTTTTCCTTTATTTAGGTATTCTTTAAATACTTTCAACAATGTTTTACAGTTTTCAAAGCATAAGTTTTGCCCTTCCTTTGTAAATTTACTCCTAAGTGTTTTGTTCTTTGGAATCTATTGTATACAATATTATTTTAATTTTATTTTCAGATTGTTCTTTGAAAATGTATAGAATTATAATTGATTTTTCTATATCAATCTTTTACTCTGTAATATTGTTGAACTTGTTCTTTAATTCTAAAAGATTTTAGTAGACTCTTTAGGATTTTCCATATATATTTCATGTCATCTGCAAATAGAAAGAGCCTTACTTCTTCCTTTCCAATCTGAATGTCTTTATTTGTTTTATATCCATCCTGTTGCTCTGGTGAGGAGGTCCAAGTAGCAAAAGTGGGCATCCATATCTTGTTCCTGATCTTAGAGATAAAGCATTTAGTTTTTCACTACTAAGTATGATGGTAGCTGTGAGTTTTTTTATAGATATCCTTTATGATGCTGAAGGAATTTGTTGAGTGCTTTATCATTAAGGGGTGTCAAATTTTGGGGCGCCTGGGTGGCTCAGTTGGTTAAAGGGTGTCAAATTTTGTTAAATTCTTTTTCTGCTTCTTTTGAGATAATTGTGGATTTTGTCCTTTATTCTTTTGTTATAGTGTATTATATTAATTGATTTCAGGAAGTTAAATCAATCTTAAATTTCTCCCAATCCCGTGAGGTCATGATATATATAATCCTTTTTATAAGGTGAAGGGATTCAGTTTGATAATACTTTGTTGCGATTTTTATGTTAAAATTTATAAGAGATATTGATCAGTAGTTTTCTTGTGATGTCTTTTTTTTTTTTTTTGGTTTTGGTATCAGGGTAATATGGATTGAGATTGAGTTGAGAAGTGTTCCTCACACATCAATTTCTTGGAAAAATTTGTAGAGAATTGCTATTAGTTCTTTAAATACTTGATAGAATTCACCAGTGAAGCCATCTGGGCCTGGAATTTTCTTTGTGCATTTTTTTTTTAATTACTAGTTGAATCTTTTTAATTGTTTTGAGTCTGTTTAATTTTCTATTTCTTCTTGAGTCAGTTTAGGTAATTTGTGTTTTTCTAAGAATTTGTCCTAGTCATCTAAATTATTTGATTTGTCAGGTGTTCCTAGTGCTCTCTTATAACTCAATGTATTTCTGTATCAATATCTCCTGTTTCATTCTTATTTTTATAAATTTGAAGCTTTCTCCTTCTTTTTTTTTCTATTCTTACTCAATCTAGCTAAAGCTTTGTCACATTGATTATCTTTTCAAAGAACTAATTTTTATTTCATTGATTTTTCTCTATTTTTTTCTATTTTCTACTTCACTATTTTTTATTGTGGTCAGAGTTAAGTTGTTATCAGCTTAAAATATGCTGTTATAACTATAAGATATTTTGCGTTAAGACTCGTGATAACCCCAAAGAAAAACTTATAGTAGATACACAAAAGATAAATAGAAAGGAACCAACAATTCTAAATATATATGCACCCAACATTAGAGCACCTAGACATATTAAGCAAATACTAAGAGACCTGAAGGGAGAAATAGACAACAATGCAATCATATTTGGAGCTTCAATACCTCACTTTCAACAGTAGATAGATCACCTGGATGGAAAATCAATACGGAAATATTGTCATTCAGCATTGAAAGTTTGAAAGCTTTTCCTCTAAAATCAGGAATAAGTCAAGGGTACACACTCATACCACTTTTACTCAATATAGTACTGAAGTCCTAACCAGAGAAATTAAGCAAGAAAAATAAAGTTATCCAAATCACAAAGGAAGGAGTAAAACGGTCTATATTTGCAGCTGCCATGATCTTATATGTAGAAAACCCTAAAGACTCTACCAAAAACAAACTATTAGAACTAATCAATGAGTTCAGTAAAGTATCAGGATAAAAATTAATATAAAAATTAGTTATGTTTTTATATACTAACAAACAATTGGAAAGATTTTTTTTTAAATCCCATTCATAATAGCATCAAAAATAATAAAATACTTAGCAATAAAGTTAACTGAGGTGGCAAAGGCTCTATTGACTGAAAAGTTAGACAGTGATAAAAGAAATTGAAAAAGATACAGATAAATGAAATGGTACCCATTTTACAGAATGGAAGAATTAATATTGTTAAAAAGACCATACTATCCAAAGTGAGGCACAAATTGAATGTATCAAAATCCTATTAATATTTTTCACAGATAAAAAAAGAAATAATCCTAAAATTCATATGGAACCACAGAAAACTCCACATAAGGCAAGAAATCCTGAGCAAGACGAACATAATTATAGGCATCATGCTTCTTGATTCTAAGCTATATTACAAAGCTATGGTAATCAAAACAGTATGGTACTATCATAAAAGCAGAAACATAAAGCAGTAGAACAGCCTAGAGAGTGCAGAAACAAACCCATGCATATGTGGTCCACTAATCTTCGACAAGGGCATCAAGAACATGCAACTGGGAAAGGCTAAGGTCTTCAATAAATGGTCCTGGGGAAAGTGGAGGGCCACATTCAAAATAATAAAACTGGACCCCCGTAACACACCATTCACAGATATTAACTCAAAATGGATTAAAGGCTTAAATGTAAGACCTGAAACTGTAAAACTCCTAGAATAAAACAAAGGGGATAAGCTTCTTCACAATGATCTTGGCAATGAGTTTTTGAATATGACACCAAAAGCACAGGTAACTAAAGCAAATTTTACAAGTGGGACTACATCAAACTTAAAACTACTTCTGCACAGCAAAGGAAACAATCAGCAAAGTGAAAAATCAATTACCAGGATGGGAGAAAATATTTGCAAACGATTTATCTGATAAACCTTTAATGTCAAACATATATAAGAAATCTATACAACTCAATAGAAAAAAAGAACAAATAATCCAATTAAAAATGGACAAAGGACCTGAATATATTTCCAAAGAAGACGTACAAATGACCAAGAAATACATCTTTTGATGGTATGATCCTCAATATCACAAATAATCTTGGAAATGCAAATCAAAACCACAATGAGGCAAAATGGGGGAAGGGAAGTGGGAGATACAGGCTTCCAATTATGAATGAATAAGTCACAGGAATGAAAGGTATAGTAGAGGGAATATAATAAATGGTATTGCAATAATGTTGTATGGTAACAGATAGTAGCTACACTTGTGGTGAGCATAGGATAAGATATATGCCTCAAATCACTACGTTGTATACCTGAAACTAATGTAACATTGTGTGCCAACTATACTTCAGTTAAAAAAATAATAAAAGGAATAAAATTTTAAGAAAACACAATGTGATATCACTTCATTACCTATTATCACCTATTAGATTGGCTTTAATCAAAAAGACAATAGGTAAGTGTTAGTGGGGATGTGGAGCAAAGAGAATCCTTTAATTAATTAATCCTTTAATGCACTGTTGGTGGGAATGTTAATTAGTATAACCATTATGGAAAACAGTATAGAATTTCCTCAAAAATTTAAAAACAGAATTACCATATGATCCAGAGATCCCACTTACGAGTATATATCTAAAGAAAAAAATCAGTGTCTCAAAGAGATATCTGCACTCTCAAGTTCATCACAGCATTATCCATAGTAAGAAAGGTATGGAAAAAACCTTGAGTGTCCATTGATGAATAAGTGGATAAAGAATATGTTAGATATCTATATCTACTTGTAGATATAGATATATAAAATGAAATATTAATCAGCCACGAGAAGAAGGGAATCCTGTCATTTTCAACAACATGGATGGACCCAGAGGACATTATTATAAGTGAAGTAATCCAGACAGAGATAGACAAATACTCTATGATCTCACTTATATGTGGAGTCTAAAAAAAAAAAAAAAAGAAAGAAAGAAAGACCAACACATAGAAACAGAGAGTAGAATTGTTGTTACCATGAGCAGTGGTGTGGGAGAAATGGGGAGATATTGGTCAAAGGGTACACATCTTCAGTTATAAGATGAGTAAGTTCTGGGGTTCTAGTGTATAGCACAGTGACTATAGTTAATAACTTGTATACCTGAAGCACCCACTAGTTTGATCTTCCTTGTACTATGTTTCAATGAAAGCAAGTCTCTTTGGGGATATCTTTGCAGTTCTCTATTCTTATGGACTGCCTCTCCTTCTGGGCAAAAATGTCTGAGCCAGTCCTCCAGAACTGGACTGTGTTAATGACCTACGTCTCTTGAGTGGATACCTCTGATAATGAGAAGTGCTCAGTGGGGGCAATAGTCTCTGTTTTTTGGTTGGTTGGTTGGTTTTGGTTTTGGTTTTGACTTTGGTTTTGGTTTTGGTTTTGGTTTTTTTAGCCTCTGTTTTTTTAAACTGACTTCTCCCAGAGTGGAACTCTGAACTATCAGTGAGCTGATGCAAGGGGGATCCAGCTCAAATATCTTACCCTGCTATGCCTAGAGTTGAACATCTGTCCCAGAAGTGAGGGCTGGGTGTATGAAGTGGGACCCCAAATTTTTGGCATTTGTCAGGAATTTAGCCATTGAAACTTGGAGTTGGTGTGAATAAGAAATGCCTTCTTTCTTGTCCCTCCCCCCAAAAAACATATCTCATGACTAGGAGCTGAGGAGAGAAGAAGTCCAATTTTTCTGGCCATCACCAACCAGAGTTGAGCATCTAGGCACTGAGAAGAGGAGGAGGAAGGAGGTAGCAAGTCCCAGCTCAAATGCTATAGACTTCCAATTCCTACCAAGATTTGATAGATTTTTTTTTCTCCATTTGCTGTATGGTTTTAGTAAAACTTCCAGAGCCTTTAAATGATTGAATTTATAAAATATAATTTCCAAGAGTTATGGTTGTTTTCTGGGGAGCCACTTTGTGAGAGTCCACAGACTGCCGTTCTAGAAATCCTTGCTGTTTTTTATAATGAATTTGGACAAGTTTGGGAAAGAACTTAAAATGTCTTTTCAACTTTCAAAATTGCTATTAAAATTAAGGTTCTGGATATTCAATCATAGAACATTTATTGCATAGTGTAGGATCACTAGAAGAGAAACTAGTAGAGAGGAAATATGTCTATTATTCTAGATGCACCTATGTAGGTTGAGACGATTCAAATTGTGCCTGTTTTTATTTGATGACATTGAATAATTAATATAATAATGATGTGAAAACCAGATTTATTTTAGAGACCACTTTAGATTAGACAAACAAAAATATGGGAATGGAATTTAGAGATGAAAGAGGAAATAAATACCTTATATTAATAAGTGTTATCAGTGGATAAACTTTAGAATTAAGTTATAAATGTTATGCTCTACCACTAAATTCAAGTTATATAAGTTTTTTGATCTGCTAGAAAATTGCCCTTTAGTATCATAAAGAATGCTGTGTTTATTTCTTTTTGTACTTAAAGACGTGATACTACTTTCTTTTAATTTTGTCGCTTTTGCCTCTGAAGCAGAGATACTTCCTAATTTATCAATCTCCTCACTTAGTACAATTTTTCTATACTCTATATCCCACTAGATATTTAAACTAGATGATAAACCATAAACATTCCCTTCCATGTCACTCCACCGTCTATTTAACCCAACTATTTTTGACCTGCAAAAGAGTCAGTTACGTTCTATGTGCCGCAAGAATTGAACTAACAACTAACGGTTTAAAAACATTGTTATTTGTAACATGATGCTCAAATCAAGTATTTTTCAAATGAAAATACCCTATGTCAGATTACATTTTGTAATGGATGACTTACCATTTGTTTGTGTTTACATCTTGCCAAAATTTATACGTAAAAGTAAGCACAGCTAACTGCTGTTCTAGGATATGTAAGAGTTGGAGTGAGGAGGGTATGTCAAAATACAAATCCTACAACAAATGTACATCTATTTCTGCCTACAGGCTGCGATTCTTTTTCAATAAAGAATGTTTGAACAACTTTCACTGGTGACGTGCCGTTGTTCTCTGTTCAAGGATTAATTAAAACATGTTCCAATAAAAACCTCCAGCATGAATACATGGAACCAGAGCACGTTGTGTGTGCCATACCTTCTTATGTGATAAGCCATACTTTCCTTCAATGGATGCACATTGCTTATGTTTTTAGAACTATTAAGCTGGGATAATTATGGAACAATCTAGACAATGTTCAATAGCCCATGCAGATGCCTGACAGGGCATGTTGTCTCTTAATTAGGAATTTGAATGCCTAATGCTTGTATATTAACTGAAATAATTGAAGAGATGTTTTACATTTCTTTCACTTTTACTGACTTCAAAGCCAGACTAGCTAGAATTATGTGTTTTAAAAAGAAAAAATATTTTATCATATGTTACCTAGGAACTAAAGATATGATGCTTAGCTGATACTGTTTTAATATTTTTGTTTGCATTTTTTAGCCCGATATTCAATACAGCATTTTACAGATTCTGATACATCCTGTATCACCTTTCTGTTACTACTGGAAATCAAAGTTAAATGTTTCACTTTTCTTTTTTTTCTACATACTTATTCTAATTAGGTTATATAAGCACTGTGCTTTTGATGAGAAGTATGTCACTAATATACTATAAACATATGTATTGCTTATATTTAAAATGCTTGGTAACTTAATGCTTATTCACAACTATTAATACAAAAGCTGTTTTTAAACATAACAAATTGCTTTCTATTAGGAATACACATAATGACCTATTTCCATAAACATTTTTAGTAAGAGATATCTTGATGTGCAAAACCCTGCAGACGTTTTATGGAAATTAGACAATATTGTGCAGAAGTACATCAGATCCATATTGTTTTTGCTTAATATTCTGAGAGGTGGATTATTTTTGCCTGATATATGATGCAAAATAAAGGACCCTATATAGCAGTGAATATGAGCCTTTGTATGTTTCAATATATTTCTCCCTTTGTTTTGCTCCTGCACCTGGTTTATTTGCAAGATTTTATGCATAAAACACAAAAGATATTATTTGGAAACTATGTGCTGTGTGTGCTCTCACATGTACAATCAGATTAATGTTGATTATGTACAAAAAGAAGAATTGCCTTCATGGGCTCAAAGACTCTTAAGAGATATAAGTTTGGGTAAAAAATATTTAATAATCAATATGGCCTATATTATTTAGCTCAATTTTTTTGAAGAAAAGTATGGAGTTTGTCTTACATCCAAGAGTTGTGGGATTTAGAAATGTTGAATGTCAAACAAAGATATGCATATCAGCTTTTCTCCTAAACAATACGAATTATTCTACATTGGATTAATGTGATAGTCGTGCAAAGCATAGGGAATAGATGCTGCTTGGAGAAACAAAGCTATAATTCAGAAGAAGATGAACTCTCCTTTCAAGAAAAGAGTTGAAAATCATAAACTATCCTAATTTTGTGCTATAATTCAGAAATGCAGACACTCTTTCCATTTTTAAGCAGCCATTCAGCATCTCCTATTTTTTTTGCATTTTATTTTGCCATTTTAAAATCAGAGAACCCATATTAATATATTAGATTGATTTAAATAATATATCAACTCTTCCTTTGTCATTTTTGTTGGAATATATATGATAAATAATGCATATATTGGTCCATATTGGATAGGAAAAGATATATACTGTTATGAAACAACAGCAAAATTATTAATAGAACAGGAAATGCTCAATGCCCAACAGTCATTCCCTCTAAACAACAACAACAACAAAAAATTGAGTCATATTAATGTATCCTACAGTGCCTTGGTGACACATCAGATGCCATCTGTCTTTACATGCTTATTGTGTTGCTGAAATAGAATCATGAGGTTTTGTTGACAATTACTGCAGAACAGAGTATGTCACATTCTTCTTCTTCTTCTTTGGGGGTGGGAGGTTGTATTTCATTTCCATTTAGTCTACAGACAACTAAAGAAAAAAAACAAACAAACATATGAGTCATGTTGAAATTGAACTAAGAAATCACAGTCTGTGACTTGTTAGATACACACCTAGAAATGGAAATATTCTCTTCTTTGATTCCTTGTTCTTCCTTTCACTCTCTTCTTTTTGATGGATTTAATTTTATTTATATCAATTTAGGAAAATATATTTTTAATTCAAAATACCCTTTGTTACCAAGCAATAAATCCTTTTGGAATGGAAATTTACAGAAAGAATTATTTACAGGAATCAACTATAATTACATATAATTCATGCTGCAGCTGCTTATAATTGTAGTTTTCCCCAGGACCTTTCCCTATTTATAACCACTGGAGAATTGCTTCTTTGCAAATGGTTAATCGGAATAATAATTTTTCTATAACTAGATGCAATGGCATTAAATGATTAGTGAGAAACCTTTTCTTCCCATAATCAGATGAAAATATAAATTTGGTTTGACGGCAAAAATTTGATAAATACCTACTGTGTGTAGAAAATTGAACAAAGTGATGCAAGTTAGGATGCAGGATAAATAGAAATCATAGTCTCCACCTTAGAAGCATTTAAAATCTTGCCAAAGGATTAAAAACATAACCATGCATGAAAACCATGTAAACATATTTATAATGGATAACATTGAGCAAGTGTAAAATATAGAATTACCATATTCTTATCTTCTTAAGTACAAGACCCATATCTTTTACTAAAAGGTAAAAGTTAAAAACGTCTTCCAATAAACTTGTCTATGAGACAAATGCAAAGCTAAATCTTTCCTGTATGTATTTATTATGTTGTTGGAGTTCCAAAGACCATGTGATTCAGTCAAAATACATGAAATTTGGAATGAATCAGAACGGAGTTCAGTATCCAGAACTAGTACTTTGTGATTGAACAAATTATTTAACTTATTTGGGATAAATTATTTAAACTTTCTGAGGTTTCTTCTAGTTAAAAATAAGAACAAATAGCTATCTCTTGGTTCTTGCAAAGATTCATCCAGATACTGTACATAAAAACCCAATTTGTAGCACACCCAGACAATAACAGGCTATTAGGATGGCAGAATTCCATAATTAGTTCTGTGGACAGAACTTTGTTACCTTCTGGGCACTGGAGTCTTTTAGTATGACCATAATCATAGGATTAATACTGTCTATTTATATACAATACCTAAGAGCGTCCTTCTTCTAGTAAGTTAAGAGGGGGGAAAATAATTCTGGAGAGGGATTGAATCCATAGTGTACAATTAATCTATGTACACGCTAATATATATATTTGCTTTTACATAACAAACATAAAAGATTATTCTAAAGAATCTAAAAGAGATTCATAGTTCTCTGTCACTGGGAAAATGGTACTATCCCTTAGAATCTTATCAAACTAGACCATCTTCTGTGTGTCTAGTTAGAGAATTCGTATGGTTTCTGAATGTAGTCGAAGTACGGATTAAGTGTACTGAGTCTCTCAATGAATGACACCTCCTGGAGTTCACATGCTACGTAATCTTCATCTCCTTGTCTATGGGCTAGCCCTGTGACTCATTTTGAACAACGGAATGCAAAAAAGTGACTACATAAGACTTCCAAGGGTAGCTCATTTAACAAAAAGCTTCAGAGCTTCCTCCTGGGTCTAAAGAAAACCTTGCTCTGTGAGTGACCAGACAAGCCCATAAGGGGTCCACCTAGTTTGAGACAAATAAGGATATCCTAGATTTAGCAGTGATTGTCAAGGAGAGATGTTCATGCCTGCCTTGTGACTGGATTGAGCTTATGAAAGTTCTCCTTCTCCAGTGGTTCCCTTGAAGTCTCTAGCATCCATTTCTGATGAGTTAAGACTCCATGAATATTATGTTGACCAGTAAGAGTCAGGAGATAGTAAGAAACCAGCAGATAAACTACTTGCTCTTCTTTTCTCTTGACGGAATGTTTCAAGATGCAGCAATTTTTTACAGCCCCCATGAAGATCTCTCAAGAGACTTAGAAACTCACTCTGTTTATGGAAAATCTATGGTTCACTCAGTGATAAACCTTGTGTTTCTTTGCCTGCCTCCTACCATTTTCTTCCTTCTCTTTTTTTATTCACTGTGGTTTCTCTGACTTATTTCCTCCAATAAAGTGCTAATTGCACACTTTGGCCACAGGCTCTAATTTTAGAGAACTCAGGTAGGAAAACCAGGAAATGGATATTATGTAATACTTATATTGACATGTGTAAAGACAGACTAGAGTGAAACACTGAAATCTCCGGCCTTACATGACTTTAAAAACTTCTTTTGGAAATTGTATATTATCCAAAATGTTTTAGAAGTCTAAAGCTTAGAAAGTTTAAGTGTTTGGTTCTGTAGTAACCCCCTGGACACTATTGCCTGAATATAACCATTGTCTGCTCTGGGTTTGATTGAAGATGCAAGAGGCAAAACGCTTTTTTGTATGTATGTTAAATTTAGACCCCACTTTTATTTTTAAGATGAATTCAAAGGTAAATGTTTGTTGTATTAAAACCATGCAAGTTCTCCTATGAAAACAACTTGCTGTAAATACTATGAGTACCTACTACCTACATATTAAAGAGAATGAGATATCACATAAGAGAAGTCACTCTCTTCTGTAAATGTAAACATTTTATAAGGCTGGAAAAGTTACAGAGTCTGTACTTCCGCATATCCAAGACCAGGGCTGGAAGTCAGGAGAATTAGCTGCAGGTGCTTAGGGCTTAGAAAGTGCTGAAGGGACGAAAGGCCAATGTGTTGGCTCCAGGTTAGTTCTTATGATCAACTATTCTTTTTATCTTCCCATAAGACCACCCTCTCGTTTGTTGCAGAGGAAGGGAGGGATAAGAGAAGGGGGCCAAGAAAGAGTTAGAATGTGATTTCAAATAGGAAATAGAATTCCTCAGTGATGGCCCTGTAGCAATGAGAAAAGGCACATTAGCTTAAGCAGATTGGAGAGGGCGGCAGGGGTGGGGCGTTAGAATTTTTAAAACATTAAAAGTAAATCAAGACAATGGCCTATTCAGTGTTTAGACCTGTACGATTTCTGGCCCCTTTCCACACATTTTTCTTTTGTTTATCTCCTGAGAGATGCCCACATGTGTACAATACAAAGAACTGAGTCATAAAAGCAGAGGCTTGTTAGCCTCCCTGAGGACCAATTAATGGTGCTCCAAATCTTGTGGGCAGGCAGATAAAAAGGATAGAGAAAGCTAAGGGGAAGAGCTTGAATACTCAACTAGAGTAGGGCAGGATTTTTTTTTTTTTTTTTTCAGATGTTGGAAGGGACTTCTTTAGCTATTCTTATCTAACTTCTTTGGGGTTTGTGGGTGTTTTTTCTTTCTTATTTTTTTTCCTCCCTCAACTGCTTCTGTAGTCCCCCCTAGTTGTAATGTGAACAGAGAGAAAAGTAGTACTTCAAAATATCAACTAGGCTTTCATCTGAACTGATGACAGCACGAGCCTGGTTGGGAAAAAAAAAAAAAATTAAAAAGGACCATTTAGAATGTTCCTGTTCCTCTTTTCATATATTGGCAGTTTTATTGATAGGTGCTTGAGTTTGCATTACCGTTTGTATCTCCAAAGCTGGATATTACTGTGAAGGCAAGGAGCTTTGTAGTTCAACCTTTAACTCCAATCCCACCCCCTACGAGTCCACAGGCCTTTGAACAGCAACGGAGTGGCACTTTGAAATCAGGAGTTGAAAGTGTTTGACATGGAAAGGGGAGCTTGAAAGTCTTGCTCTTTGAACCTTTTCTTTTCAAAGTCCCACAGAAAGTACAGACAGGACAATAATGGGCAGGCTGGGGGCTCTTTGGGTGAAGAGGGGATATGTGGTAATGAGGATTTAAGCGTTTCCCTAGCTCCGTCCTACTCTGTCTCCTGTGTGTCGGGCGATTAAATCTGCCTCAAGATAACATAGTCACCTTTTGGTGGCAGTAGTTGGGTTTTTGTTTTTGTTTTTTTTTCAAACATGTTAATTCATTGCTTAATGACATTATGAGAAAAATCCATCTAGCTGGTGAAAAGGAGAAAGTGGACATCAGAATTCCCTCTTGCCCAGCCAAGTTGGAAGAAGGATGTTCCAGAACTCCCCACCAAGGACGCAGAGGTGGTTTCTGAAGCTAATCTACTGAAGGGAAAATGTGCTGCTTAGCACTGCTTGGAAAGGACTTGGTCATTACTGTGGCATTTCCTCTGCTTAACCGAGAAGCAAATTGAATTCTAAATCAACCATTTGTTTTAAAAGCAAATTTAGATCGTTGACGAGGATGGTGAGGTAAGATTACAGCTTAACTTTTGGGAAATTTAGCTCGTGTCAACAGAATGAAAAGGTGAAGTTGCAAGCCAAATAGCTTATGTGTATTTTCTATTTTATTAACCATGCTTTGGGTGTAAAGACACTTCCGACTCACTACCAGCAGAGCAGTTTTTTAAATGTTTTCCAACACTGATGCATACAACCCTTCCTGAAGTCCATCTTTTGACCCAGTTCATACTTCCTCTCTACAAAGTCCATGGTGATGGAACACAGGAAGCAAAACAGATCACAAAGCAAAGAAGTGGATGACATTGAATCTAATGCTTTCAAAATAATGATTTACAAATACTTTCGGTTTGGTGGCTAAAAAATTAGTCACATCATATGGAAACATAAACAAGTTATTATTAACACTTTTAACATTTTATATCAGTGTTAAAATTGATAAAGGAAAAGTGGCCAGAATATTTATTAAGTACCTACTGTATGACAGACATAATACTTTACAATCTGTTTACAGATGTTTTCCCATTAATCTTTTCTATAAGCCAAAGATGGACATGGTTTTCCTTTTTTTTTACATATGATCTTGAGTTTTATAAAGGTTAGGTGGCTAAAACATGATCATAAGGCTCAAAGTAGTGAAATGAAAATTTATATCCCATCCTTCCAATTCCAAAATCCATACATTTTTAACTGTGTGGCACACAAGCATCAGGAATTTACTCATAAGAAAGACATAGCTAAAGCAAAAGAAAGGAACAGTATGCACCTAAATCATTTCCTATAACAATGGCAATGTCGTTACGATAATATTCTTGAAATGCTTTCTTAAATAAACAGAAATTAAAGCACATTTAATATAATTGTAAGCACTGGGGGATCAACAACATATCCCAACTTATAAGTGTGAACACTTTCAAACATTCTGATTAATCAGTAATAACATGCCATTCAGTTGTTGAGAATGAGTGATGTGCATAACATCTGGAAATAAGTACCTAAATTCCTTATAGAGATACATTTCACTCGTGAATCATCTCTACAATGATTATCAATTGAAAAGCAAATTTTTATCTGAGCATGACATCCTGTTGTGGTCCAATCCTGGAGTAATTTCTCCCATGTTTGTGGCCAGCCCCTAGAGGATGGAAAAAAAAATTTGAACTGGAATATCAGACCTCTTTAGGTTGCTATGGCTTATTGATTGGATAGAGTCCTTTATTTTCCTTGAGCTTTGAACTTCAAAAACACACATTTATTTCCTATCATGAAAAGGTGTTTTGTTTGCATAACTAACATTCACTATACTGTGACTACATAATGCTGGATTAAAAATAATGACGGTTCCCCTAATGAGCATAGATCCTTGTGAAATTCCTTCTGGCAGTACAGTGTTTCATTCCCTCCACAGGTTTCTTGGATAAGTAATTTGTGGCTCCATGTTTTCTATTTTCTGACTCATTTGAAATGAAAATACTTTCTTATAGTAAAATATTTTTATTATTTAGTTTAAGCACAAATATTTACAAACATGTATAATGAATACGTCACACCATGCTTATATATACATATATATGCCAGTACATTAAATTAGCATGAGTCCTGGAGATAGAGCACCTGGGCACTGGGTCCTGGTTCAGATGTTTCTTAACGATGCATCTTTGGGCAGGTACCCTAAGGTTTCTGTGCCTCTCTTTACATGACAACAAAATCGTAATAATTAGTATAACAAATTCATAGGAAGGTTGTGAGGATAAAAGAGAAAACAAAAATCATGCCATTAAAAGTTAGCTACTATTGTTATTAAAGGTAACATGTCTATCTTAGGTGCTCTAGTGACCTAGTCACCATAGATACCAAAAGTTTGAACGTAGCTTCAAATAACATGAATGACTGTCTTATATCGCCATTTTCTTTTTTGTCCTGGGACCACTGAATAATTGTAACTATGCTATTTTTAATCCATTATTTTTATTTTTATCGTTGTAACTACCTGTAAAACCAAATCATTAAGACAAGAAGTTTAAATAGCCCAAGGGCAATTATACAAGTTTAACATTGTTAGAATGCAGATTTTCTCGCTAAGTTTTATCTTACTACAATACTGATGAAAAGAAAAACAAGCAAATAATCATTTGATCAATTCTGGGATAGGTAGGTAATATTTCAAGAAGTCCCTAGATGAGGATTCTGCTTTGCAACATACCTTTAAATATGTGTGTATGTGTGTCTGTCTTCACTCAATATAATCAATTTTAGATTAGCAATATTGAAGCTTATCTACAAAAAAAAAGAAAATCAAGGTTTTTTTTTGCTTCCCAAATGGTGAAATTTTTATCATGATGTGTGAAAGCGGAGGGGCAAGTTTGAAAAACAGAACAATGAAAACTGCGGTAAGTCTCTGTAGGTGAAAGGTTATGTTAAAATATCTCCTAGGGAAATATTTTTGAAAATTAACTAAAAATGAGTATGACTCTCATTATAAAAAAGTTAATTTAGTTTATTCAAAGTCCTATAAGAGTAATGATACATTATTTTTTTTTATTTGCCATTAAATCTTAACAATCTGAAACTGTGTTGACAGTGGTAATTATTTACACATGATTCCCTTGTCTAGCTTCTAGTTGCAAATGGTTTAAACAGTCACTATTCAATCAATATTTCGTCCTAAGATCTTCTTGTCATTTTTATACAACTTCAAATCACTTACTTCATAAGATATTCAATTCTGAAAGAGGTTGGAAAATTTGTGACACTTTAACAGGTTTTATTTAATTAGAAAATGCAGAATATTCCTTTATCATTTTCTTTTACCATTCTCCTATTACTGAAGAGTTTCATACTTCTCTAAATTTAAACACTAATTCTATAACCTGGTATATTTTGCACATATAGAAATAGATGTAGATACAAATATTAATATAGATATTGATATGCAAAGTTGTTATTATACAAGCACTTTTGATTCTAGAATATTTGTCTGTTCCTGACCTTGTGAACTACTCAATGGATAAATGTTTCTTCCTGATGTTTCATTTTAACACTGTAGCTTTTAAACAAACAATAATCTTTTTACAAAGCAATCAGCCATCTTTATAGCAAAAATTAAAATGTGTACTTTTTATAAACCAAAGGATTAAGTGTGACTTAGAAAAAAACACACAAATTTACACCACATGTAAATTTCCTTCCCATATTTGTTTTTATGACAATCGGTAAGAAAAATCTAAATAACTAATGAATTACCTAAACTCCATCTGCCAGACTTAACCTTTTCAGAGGGAGTTGGTGGATGTGTCTGAGTTTGACTCTCTCTGTGTTTCAATTTTTCCATAGGTAATATCAAGTTTCCTAATATTATGTTTCAGAAATTACTTTGGAGATTTATGAAACAAAGTAGTCATGGTTTGTTCAACACGATTCCCAGGTTTTCAAAATGGTATCCTTCAGACCAAGTTTTAAATATTATCCGATACTACCCATAAAGCTTGATTTAAAAACAAAACAAAAAAACAAAAAACAAACAAAACAAAACAAAACAAAAAAAACCCTCCCTGACTCATCCTTGTAGTTTCTGATTTTTTAGATCTTGAATATAGCCAATGAATCTATATAGCTAACCATCTCATTAAGATTTTAGTGTTCCTAGGTTAAATAAACACAAGCCTAAACTCTTCTAAAACATTAATATTGAGTCTACATGATAAATTATTTTAAGCAACAAACTACAGAGAATTTAATCACATTTCCATTGAGAATTACCCACCTTTCCACCTGCCTGCTTTACTGGCTGATTCTTAGGCTGGAAAATAAACTGAGAGTGACAGCAAACCAAACTAGGTAACTCTTTCTCAAAAGAATTCATTTTTATTATAAACTAAAGTAAACAACCTTATTAGAAAGAGTTGAAAGACACCCCCTCGCCCCCCACCCAGGAACTCTCAGGTTTTATAAATGAAGTGAAATGGATGAGCTACTAAATGAATATTTTAAGTATATCGATGGTTTAACCCATCAATATACTCTTCTTTTATTTCTTTGTTACTATTGTTGCTGTCATATGGATTAGCTCTTCATGAAGCCAACATGACCACGCTGTGGCAACTGCAAGGGATCATAACCTAAAAGATTAACAGCAAGGTTTCTGAAGGAAGATTTCTTAGTTTCAAATCCTGGCTCTACCTCAAAATTGCTCTGTGACTTTGAGAAAGTTTAACCATTGATTTCAAGTTTGAAAATTTTAGTATAATAATATTATCTATCATAGAATGATAATGAGGATCACATGTGATAACATACAAGAAGTTTGCATCTTACTGTCTGACAATTAAAAGTAACTCAATAAATGTTAGCTATTCCAATTACTATTATCATTATTATGAAATAAGTTAAATAATGAAGAAGCCTCAAACAACACTGAAATACATTCTATGACATTACTGAATAATACATTCATTCTTTCACTTAAAAATTATTACCTTCATAAGATCCTATCTTCTCTATGGTCCCAAGAGTATTATTACACTACACTTTCATTATAATTGTTAAAAATAGTTTGTTTTTTCACATTTAGATTTTTTTATCAAAACTGTGTACTACAAAATTAAAGAATCACTTTTGCAAAGAACAACAGTCTTCTACCCCTTTTATGTGCTAATTTCACAATTTCTGGAAGGAATAATTTTCAACTACAGGCAGTCCTTAATATAGCATAGCAGTGCTGGACAATAACAACGACTGTGCAAGGTGAAACTGTTCAAAGTCATCGTAATAAACAATGGGAAAATGATCATTGTTCTGTGACCTTTGAAACTGCCAAAACATCAAAGATTTTTACTGTCAGGTATAAGTATATAGGAAAATGAAAAAAAAAAGTAAAGCTAATACGGATTTATATCATTGTAATTTAAGACATTAGAAACATTGAAAATATAATTTATTTCTTTTTAAAAAACTCATTGAGAGTAGTTTGAATAGTTGGTCTTCTCATTGTAAACTGTGTGATAGAGAGTGAACACTTTTTTAAATGCTTTTCTGAATTGTCATCTTCCTTTCTAAACTTGGTCAGCTTTGAACATTTCACTCTTCTTTTTTTTAAGATTTATTTATTTATTTGAGAGAGAGAGAGAGAGACAGTGCACGCAAGTGGGGGTAGGGACAGAGGGAGAGGCAGAGAATCCTCACGCAGACTCCCTGTTGAGCACAGAGCCCTATGCGGGGCTTGTTCCCAGGACCCTGAGATCATGACCTGAGCTGAAACCAAGATTTGGCCGCTTAACTGACTGAGCCACCCAGGCGCCCCAACATTTCCCCCTTATACTCTGAATATTGTGAAATATCTCTGAGGGTTCCTTTAATGTAAAGGGTTTACCAGCATCGCTTTCTCTGATTCATTCTTTTCATCACAATCACATTCCTCATTCATGTCAATAAATTCTCTTCTGGTAAGTTCCTGTGGCTGCATATCTAAAGTCTCTCACACAACAGAAGTGTCAACATTCTCATTCTCTATTTTTTCTATGATCCATTTATGGGTTTTGTTTTATTATATTTTGTTTTGTTTTGTTTTCTGAGAGAGGGCAGTATGAGAGGCAGTGGGGGAGAGGGAGAGAGAGAATCTGAAGCAGGCTCCACACTCAGCAAGGAGCCCGAGGCTGGACTCGGTCTCACAACTCTGAGATCATGACCTGAGCTGAAATCAAGAGTCGGATATTTAACCAACTGAGCCGCCCAGGCACCCCAATCCATTTATGTTTGACTCGAAGTTCATCTCCAGTTTTATCACTTTCCATTTATTTGTGCATTTTAATCTTTATTAGCCAATTCCCTTTCTGTTTATTCATTCTTGTAAAATGTCACATTGGTTTATTATTGGAAGACAGAGAGGCAATACAACCACACACTTGTTTGTGTGTGCATAAGCTGAATTAACAGTGTGCCATGACCGATCACCAACAGAATTTGAAAGTTGTGATATGATTGGCCATGCTCATGATGCATATCTATTATTTACGTAACTGTGAACTGAAGAGCCAGCAATAGAGTTTTCCCATTATGCAGTTACTCACAGTTAGTATATCGTAGTAACTGAAATTTGAACCGTATCTTAGGGAACCAGTGTCATTTAACTAAACTAGTTACTGAAATGTGTGCATATTAGAAACCTGCAAAGTGAGGATTGCCTGCATTTTGAATGGATCCTTTTGGCACTCAATTCCACATATCTAAAGAAGATGGTTATATTTGTACTTTTTAGGGTTCGATCCTCCACTATGGAAGAGGCTAATTTAACCTTCTGATACTACCAATTTCACTGTTGTTCCCATGCATGCCCACGCATGCATATGTACACACACAAACACATTTTCTGTCCCTCCATTCTCCCATTAAAATATATCATAATTTCGGGTTTGTCAGTTAGATTAGACTAGATTATGCTGCAGTCACAAACAACCTCCAAATCTCTGGCTTAATACAAAAAAGTTTAATTTTTATACTTTTGGGTGCTAGTAAAGACCAATGCTGCTCCAGGAAGCTCTCCAGGACCAGTGTCATGAAGGAAGTGTCTCAACACTTCAGGCTGATGGAGACTCCATAATTCAGTATTTGTATCCTTTGAGAATTGTGTCCTCTTTAGTCAATTCAGCAGGGAAAGAGAGTGCTGATTGGACTCACACAGGCAATTGAAGTCTTCAAACCAGTGACATTGGTAACTTATATCCACAGCTCACTGGAAAAAACTTATAAGGTCTTTCCTAACTATAAGAAGCCAGGGAAGTATAATCCTCCTCCATGCCCAGAACAAGAGGAGAACTGGTTAGAGTTGAGGAACCCAAGCCTCTACTTAGTCCAGTAGTCACTGTTCACATTATTTGAACTATGTAAGTAACATTCTTCCCAGAGAAAAGCAGTGTGCTATAAGTACATTTTCTGTCCTAAATAGTTTTTCTCTTCCTTTGGAATTAAAACATTGTATTTTCTCCTTATTTTCTAGGTATTTTCACTAACTCAATGCTTAACACTTTTTAATTGTCTCAATCTCAGTACATTCATACTGAGCAGTTATTCTCAAAACCTCTTCATTTGTGAAATCTCTCCTGGAGATGTCTGAACTGCTTTAATCTGTATGGAGTCTGCCTTACACCTGTGGAGAATTCCCCATTACAGTACATCCCAACTTCTTCATCTTCATAGTAGTATTTTAATTTCTCTCTTATTTTGTGCCTTTGTTTTCTGTATTCTGTGGTTTTGCTCCTTGTTTATTGTCTCATTTAGGTGAGGTACTTTCTTCACTTGCTCTCAGAGAAAGAAAACCTGGGAAATAATTATTTTTTAAAGATTTTATTTACTTATTTGAGAGAGAGAGAGTGCGTGTGCACATGCGCTCAAGTGTGAGCAGGGGGAGGGGCAGAGGGCGAGAGACCAGCAGACTGCGCTGAGCTCAGAAACTGATGCAGGGCTTGATCCCACAACCCTGACCAGGAGACCATGACCTGAGTTGAAATCAAGAACCTGACACTTAACCAACTGAGCAACCCAGGTGCCCCAGTGTTTGAGAACTAAAAGTTTGAACTGTCACAATTCTACCTCATGTTTCATTGAGATTTTTACCTGATAGAATTAAAGAGTAGAAGTATTTTTCCTTACAGTTGTGAAGTCATCACTCTAAATCATGTTGCTTATGTTGCTGTAGTTCAATAGTCACTATGCTTTGATGTGAGGTTTTTGGCCATCTCTTTCTAGAGGCCCATAGCATTTCTTTGGTCCCACTGTTACAAAATTTTGCAATTTTCTTGGAGTTGGCCAATTTTACAACCATTGTTCTGTGCCTTTAGTGGGCTCTCTTAATTTGGAAACTTCAAATTTTTTTTTAATCTACTAAAAATTTTACATTTCTCATTAATTTCCTCCCCTCTAAAATTTTTTATATCTTTCTCTGGAGCTGCATTATTGAAATATTGGATGTTTTTACTAGTTCTCTATTTTTTCTTCATTTTATTTATTTATTTTTAAAAATTTTATTATGTCATGTTAGTCACCATACAATATATCATTAGTTTTTTTTTTTAAGATTTTATTTATTTATTTGAGAGAGAGAGAATGAGAGAGAGCACATGAGAGGGGGGAGGGTCAGAGGGAGAAGCAGACTCCCTGCTGAGCAGGGAGTCCGATGCGGGACTCGATCCAGGGACTCCAGGATCATGACCTGAGACGAAGGCAGTCGCTTAACCAGCTGAGCCACCCAGGCGCCCCTATCATTAGTTTTTGATGTAGTGATCCACGATCCATTGTTTTCGTATAACACCCAGAGCTCCAGGCAATATGTGCCTTCCTTAACACCCATCACCGGGCTCACCCATCCCCCACCCATGTCCCCTCTAAAATCCTGTTTGTTTCTCAGAGTCCATAGTCTCTCATGGTTCATCTCTCCCTCCAATTTCCCTCCCTTCATTTTTCGCTTCCTTCTCCTAATGTCCCCTCCATGCTATTCCTTATGTTCCACAAATAAGTGAAACCATATGATAATTGACTTTCTCTGCTTGACTTATTTCACTTACCATAATCTCCTCCGGTCCCATCCATGTTGATGTAAAAGTTGGGTATTCATCCTTTCTGATGGCTGAGTAATATTCCATTGTATATATGGACCACATCTTCTTTATCCATTCATCTGTTGAAGGGCATCTCGGCTCTTTCCACAGTTTGGCTATTGTGGACATTGCTGCTATGAACACTGGGGTGCATATGGCCCTTCTTTTCATTATATCTGTGTCTTTGGGGTAAATACCCAGGAGTGCAATTGCTGGGTCATAGGGTAGCTCTATTTTTAAATTTTTTGAGGAACCTCCACACTGTTTTCCAAAGTGGCTGTACCAACTTGCATTCCCACCAACAGTGTAGGAAGGTTGCCCTTGCTCCACAACCTCTCCAACATTTGTTGTTTCTTTCTCTGTCCATTTTGGCCATTCTAACTGGTGTAAGGTGATATCTCAATGTGGTTTTGATTTGGATTTCCCTGATGGCTAATGATGATGAACATTTTTTCATGTGTCTGTTAGCCATTTGTATGTCTTCTTCAGAGAAGTGTCTTTTCATATCTTCTGCCCACTTTTTGACTTGATTATTTGTTTTTTGGGTGTTGAGTTTGAGAAGTTCTTTATAGATCTTGGATACCAGCCCTTTATCTGTAGTGTCATTTGCAAATATCTTCTCCCATTCTGTGGGTTGCCTCTTTGTTTTGTTGACTGTTTCCTTTGCTGTGCAGAAGCTTTTTATCTTGATGAAGTCCCAAAAGTTCATTTTTGCTTTTGTTTCACAAGCTTTTGGAGATGTATCTTGAAAGAAGTTGCTGTGGCCGATGTCAAAGAGGTTACTGCCTTTGTTTTCCTCTAGGATTTTGATGGATTCCTGTCTCACATTGAAGTCTTTCATCCACTTTGAGTTTATCTTTGTGTATGGTGTTAGAGAATGGTCGAGTTTCATTCTTCTGCATGTGGCTGTCCAATTTTCCCAGCATGATTTATTGAAGAGACTGTCTTTTTTCCATTGCATATTTTTTCCTGCTTTGTCAAAGATTATTTGACCATAGAGTTGAGGGTCCATATCTGGGTTCTCTATTCTGTTCCATTGGTCTGTATGTCTGTTTTTGTGCCAGTGCCATGATGTCTTGGTGATCACAGCTTTGTAATATAGCTTGAAATCGGGCAACGTGATGTCCCCAGCTTTGTTTTTCTTTTTCAACATTTCCTTGGCGATTTGGGGTCTTTTCTGATTCCAAACAAATTTTAGGATTATTTGTTCCAGCACTTTGAAAAATGTCATTGGAATTTTGATCAGGGTGGCATTGAAGGTATAGATTGCTCTGGGTAGCATGGACATTTTAACAATGTTTATTCTTCTGATCCGTGAGCATGGAATACTTTTCATCTTTTTGTGTCTTCTTCAATTTCTTTCATGAGTGTTTTGTAGTTCCTAGAGTATAGATCCTTTACCTCTTTGGTTAGATTTATTCCGAGGTATCTTATGGTTTTTGGTGCTATTGTAAATGGAATCGTTTCTCTAATTTCTCTTTCTATAGTTGCATTGTTAGTGTATAAGAAAGCAACTGTTTTCTGAGCATTGATTTTGTATCCTGTCATATTACTGAATTGCTGTATGAGTTCTAGTAATTTGGGGGTGGAGTCTTTAGGGTTTTCCACATAAAGTATCATGTTGTCTGCCAAAAGAGAGAGTTTGACTTCTTCTTTGCCAGTTTGAATACCTTTTATTTCTTTTTGTTGTCTGATTGCTGTTGCTAGGACTTCTAGTACTATGTTGAACAATAGTGGCTAGAGTGGGCATCCTTGACATGTTCCTGATCTTAAGGGAAAGGCTTTCAGCTTTTCCCCATTGAGGATGATATTTGCTGTGGGTTTTTCGTAGACGGATTTTATGAACTTGAGGAATGTTCCCTCTATCCCTATACTCTGGAGAGTTTTAATCAGGAAAGGATGCTGTATTTTGTCAAATGTCTTTTCTGCATCAATTGAGAGGACCATATGGTTCTTCTCGCTCCTCTTATTAATGTGTTCTATCACAGTGATTGATTTGGGAATGTTGAACCACCCTTGCATCCTGGGGATAAATCCCACTTGGTCGTGGTGGATGATCCTTTTAATGTATTGTTGGATCCTATTAGCTAGATTTTGTTGAGGATTTTGAATCCATATTCATCAGGGATATCGGTCTGAAATTCTCCTTCTTGATGGGGTCTTTGCCTGGTTTGGGGATTAAGGTAATGCTGGCCTCACAGAATGAGTTTGGAAGTTTTCCTTCTGTTTCTATTTTTGAAACAGCTTCAGTAGAATAGGTATGATTTCTTCTTTGAATGTTTGGTAGAATTCCCCAGGGAATCCATCAGGCCCTGGACTCTTGTTTTTTTTTGGGAGGTTTTTGATCACTGCTTCAATCTCATTACTGGTTATTGGCCTATTCAGGTTGTCAATTTCTTCCTGTTTCAGTCTTGGCAACTTATAGGTTTCCAGGAAGGCCTCCATTTCATCCAGATTGCTCAGTTTATTGGCATATAGTTGTTGATAATAATTTCTAATAATTGTTTCTATTTCCTTGGTGTTAGTCGTGATCTCTCCCCTTTCATTCATAATTTTATTAATTTGGGTCCTTTCTCTTTTCTTTTGGATAAGTCTGGCCAGTGGTTTATCAATCTTATTAATTCTTTCAGAGAACCAATGTCTAGTTTTGTTGATCTGATCTACTGTGTTTCTGGTTTCTAATTCATTGATCTCTGCTCTAATTTTAATTATTTCTCTTCTAATGTGTGGCTTAGGCATCATTTGTTTCTTTTTCTCTAGTTCTTTAAGATGTAGAGTTAGTTGGTGAATTCAGGATTTTTCTATTTTTTTGAGTGAGGCTTGGATGGCTATGTATTTCCCCCTTAGGACCGCCTTTGCAGTACCCCCTAGGTTTTGGACCCATGTGTTTTCATTCTCATTGATTTCCATGAATTGTTTAAGTTCTTCTTTGATTTCCTGGTTGACCCAAACATTCTTGAGCAGAGTGGTCTTTAGCTTCCAAGTGTTTGAATTTCTGCCAATTTTTTTCTTGTGATTGAGTTCCAGTTTTAAAGCATTGTGGTCTGAGAATATGCAGGAAATAATCTCAATCTTTTGGTATCGGTTGAGACCTGATTTGTGACCCAGTATGTGGTCTATTCTGGAGAAAGTTCCATGCGCGCTCGAGAAGAATGAGTATTCTGTTGTTTACGGTGGAATGGTCTGTATATATGTATGAGGTCCATCTGGTCCAGTGTATCATTCAAAGCTCTTGTTTCCTTGTTGATTTTCTGCTTAGATGATCTGTCCATTGCTGAGAGTGGAGTACTGAGGTCTCCTACAATTAATGCATTGCTATCAATATGACTCTTTATTTTGGTTAATAGCTGGCTTATGTAGATGGCTGCTCCCATGTTGGGGGCATAGATATTTACAATTGGTAGATCTTCTTGTTGGATAGACCCTTTAAGAATGATATAGTGTCCTTCCGTGTCTCTAATTACAGACTTTAGTTTAAAATCTAATTTGTCTGATATAAGAATTGCTACCCCAGCTTTCTTTTGAGGTCCACTGGCATGGAAGATGAATCTCCATCCCTTCACTTCCAGTCTGGATGTATCTTTAGGTACAAAATGAGTCTCTTGTAGGCAGCATATGGATGGGTCTTGTCTTTTTATCCAATCTGCAACCCTGTGCCATTTTATGGGAGCATTTAGGCCATTCACGTTGAGAGTGATTATTGAAAGATATGAATTAATTGTCATCATGTTGCCTGTGAAGATGCTGTTTTTATAGATTGTCCCTGTAAATTTCTGTTGTACATGACTCTTGGGGTCTTTCTCCTTTTATAGAATGCCCCTTAATATTTCTTGCAGGGCCGGCTTAGTGGTCACATATTCTTTCAGTTCTGCTGGTCATGGAAGCTCTGCATCTCTCCATCCATTCTAAATGAAAGCCTTGCTGGATAAAGTATTCTTGGCTGCATGTTCTTCTCATTTAGTACCCTGAATGTGTCTTGCCAGACCTTTCTGGCTTGCCAGGTCTCTGTGGATAGGTCTGACGTTATTCTGATGTTCTTCCCTCTGTACGTAAGGAATCTCTTCCCCCTAACTGCGCTTAAGATGGTTTCCTTGGTTCTAAGATTTGCAAGTTTTACTATTATATGCCAGGGTGTTGGCCTGTTTTTCTTGATCTTGGGAGGGATCCTCTCTGCCTCCAGGACATGAATGTTTGTTTCATTCCCCAGATTAGGGAAGTTCTCAGCTATGATTTGCTCAAATACATCTTCTAGTCTTCTCTCTCTCTCCACTCCCTCCGGGATTCCAATTATTCTGACATTGAAATGCTTCGTGGTGTCAGTTATTTCTCTGATTCTATTTTCATGGATTCTGAGTTGTTTTTCCCTGACCTCCTCTTTTCCCTTTTTATCTATTACATTGTCTTCCAGGTCGCTTATTCGTTCTTCTGCCTCACTTACCTAGCTGTTAGATTATCTAGATTGGATTGGATCTCATTGATAGCATTTTTAAATTCTGCCAATTCACCTTTCATTTCTGCCCTTAGAGACTCTATGTTGCCATTAATTGATTTCTCCATTCTCTAGCTATTGTCTTCACAATTGCTAGTCTGAATTCCATCTCCAACATCTTGGTTATATCTGCATCCATTTGTAAATCTGCAGCATAAGTTATAATCTCTGAATCTTTTCATTTTGGGGGCTCCTCCTCCTTGTCATTCTGTTGATGGGTGTTTGAGGGAATGTATAGAGTCCAAATTATTGACCAGAACCAAAGCAAGATGCACCTGTTTTCTTGGGACCTTAAGGTTGCTGGCCTCTTGTTTTCCAGCTGGTCTTCTGAGGGAGGGGCCAGCCGCGCTGTTACTCAGGCAACCCTGCTTAGGCAGAGTTGTCCTGCCCCCCAGTGGCGGGGGATGGGCTCAGTAGGAATCAGTTTTGGGGGCTTTTGTTCTCTGGCGGCTTTCCCTGGTGGCTTTCCACATGTCTTCCACGAGTTAGAGCAGAAGAGACCATTTCCAACCCTCTGCCTCAGAGCAGAGAGATCGCAGTCTGTTCTTCAGTGAGCTCTCCAGGCCACACTGTCTCTGTTTCTGTCCGTGCTGCTATAAACTGCAGCGTCCCGGGTTGTGCGCCCCTCCACAGCGCCCCCAGTCCTGCCTCCAGGTCAGGGCACATCTCTGCCCTTTGTGCTTCTAAAACCACCAGCCGCTCCCAGTTCACATGCACGACCCCACTGCTCCAGGTTTCTGCCCTGGGGGCTGCCCTAAAGTCCTTTCCTCATGGCTACAGGTCTGCGAGTCTGTGCCCTGTCCCCAGCGAGTGAGGCTGTCGCTCACTGGTGGTGTAGGATCCCCATGGCCAGGCTCCCTCCCACTGCCATTTATCCTCCGATATCTGCCCGCAGAATCACGGCTCCCCACTTTGAACCTTGAAACCAACCGCCCGTGATATTCTGTTTGTAGAGATCCAGATCTTCTTACATCTCAGGCTGATTTCGTGGGTGCTCAGAGTGGTCTGGTAGATATCCAGCTCAATTCCGGGGACCAGTTGAAATAGGGTCCCCTACTCCTCTGCCATCTCTCCTCTCTCTATTTTTTCTTCCAATTTTTCTTTCTCTGATTTAGCTCTAAATTCTGGGACACTTACTCAACATCTTCTGCCAAATCTCTTATTGTATTTTTCACATCTGCTATCATGTTTTTAATTTTCAAAAGCCCTTTTCCTTCTGATGTTGACTTTAAATATGTATAATATTAACTTTGAGTTATCTGATGATCTTAATCTTATTTTTAAAAATCGTGTCCTTGTGTAGTAATTGCTTTCCACATGTTAATTCTTTCCTTTTCTTAGAGACATCTTCAGGTGTTTTGTGATCTTTGGGTCTCTATAAAGATGACTGAAAGCTATGAGAATGTGGGATAATGGTTTTGATTGTGGGCTTTTTGTTTGATAACTAGGCCTATCATTTCTTTGGGGAAAGACACTGGTGTTGTTAGCTTTAGAATTTTCTTGTGGCTGGACGTATTCTACAAGGGAAAATCCTCAGATCTCCTGCCTGGAGTATAAAAATCTGGTGGCCAGCATTGGGAGAGCCAAGTGGGGTAAGATAAAGTCTCAATATTTAGTATGTAATTATTAATTTAATCATTTTATTTTCTATCTGAGACTCTTGTCCATGTGTCCCATCTGCTCTCCACTGATGATCCTTCTGTTTCACTCTGTTTAGTGATTAAGCCTCTGATATTCCAAGAGAGGAAGGAGATTAGAGAATCTCACTTTTTTTCCTCTGTGTCTATAAATCAAATTTTATTGGAAGTCAGCCATTTTCATTTTTTTCATTTTTTATTAACATATAATGTATTATTTGTTTCAGGGGTACAGGTCTGTGATTCATCAGTCTTACACAATTCACAACGCTCACCATAGTACATACCCTCCCCAATGTCCATCACCCAGCCACCCCATCCCCCCATCCCCCTCCATGCCAGCAACCCTTAGTTTTTCCTGAGATTCCACTTTTTAAACAGACTCCAAGAAATCTTCTTCTTTTTAACTGTGTTTTCACTTCTACTTCCAGTGGTGTTTAGTGCTACCAATATTTAACCTTATGTGCATTCTGTGATGTAAGTCAGGTCAGTTCTCTCAGCTTAGAAATCATCTGTCTTGGGTCTTAATGTTAAAGTATTTACCTTCAAACATTCGTTTTCTTCAATTTTTTTTTTTTACTTTTTCCTTACATTTCTCACATTGTCCTTATTAGTTAATGTCTTTGAAAATTTCCTTTGTAAATTTTCCTTTACTGTCTTTTTAGTGGAGTTTTAGTAGACCTTTAGTAGACGAAAATTTATGTTCAATTTGCTGTCTTTACCTAGAAGACTCTTTATAATTTTTTAAATTAAAATAAACTAAAAATCAGCAATTTTCTAAGGTACTAATCTCCTTGATATATATCCCTGACAATCCTGGGCTTTTGGCTCAATGTGCTTAGGTACTTTGAACCTTAACCCTCTGGTCAGACAGAAGTGAACCTCACCCTCAAACCTACCCCATCTGTTCTCATTGACCCTAGACCAATGATTCTTTGGAACATAGACTGGAATCAGCAACATCATCATTACCTGGGAACTGGTTAGACCTACACCCTATTGAATCAGAAACTTGGAGTGGGGCCCAGCAGTCAACAGATCAAGTCCTCTAGATGGTTTTGATTCATGCTGAAGTTTGAGAAACACCACTAGACAAATAACTAGGGTCAGATCTTAGCATAACCTCAGTATAAAATGACAGTTTCAACTATGGAAAACAATACTTACCAAAAGAACTGCATAACTTTTAAATATATACCGGTGGCAAAATGGGGATGGATCTTAAGGGTGTTAAAAAAAAAGAGTAGAATTTAAAGTTGGAAAGGTAAGGAAGAGTTCATTGAAATTGAGGCATTCAAGATTTAACATCCTGGCAAGCATACCTAGGGCTAGTCCTAATAAGCTTCTTGGCTAGCTCTCTGAAACATGGGCATAACAATGATCTTTGGTAAATGAGGTGGGGGTGCTATATTGCTTTGACAGACTATTAGGAAGAGGTCACAAGGACATCACAAGTGGACATTTTAGAATGGATTTATGATGTGAGACCACACTATGACTATATTCCCTGAGAGGGTTTAAAAGATACTATCCACATAAACAAAATAGTTGACTTGTAAGATGAGCAATAGCATCAATCCATCCATCCATCCATCAATCACCTCAATGGCTATCTTTTGCAAGCAAGGGTGTATGGTAGGAGAAGATTCCACATGGGGCTCTTTAGTGTCATCACAAATGTAGCAGAGGTCATGTGGAGGCAATTAGCAACTAGAGGCAAGGTGAAGATAACTACTGTAATGAGTTCCAAGCTTGAATGATAACCAGAGAACATTTACTTATAGATATTTATGGTGGTGGCACTAATGGACCAGTGTATTTGTAAGGGCAAGAAAGCTGGGAACCAAGGGTAGTACTACTTGCCTTATATAACCAAAAAGATCAAGAGATGTGAGACAAAGGCTTATGTCAACTGGCATGATGGGAAATTGTGATACTTTCTTCAGTTTCCATATCTAAGGTAATTCTCAAATTCAGATCTCATTGACTGAAGGGGAGGGCAGATCCATTTAGGAATAATTCAACAAAGCCCTTGCTATATATATATATATATATATATATAATTCATTATGTATCATACATATAATATTCTCCCTAATCATCATTCCCCAGGTGGATCCTCAGATATATGTATAGATATAGATATAGATAGATATGTACACACACATAAAAAAATCTCTCTAGGGGCACCTGGGTGGCTCAGTCAGTTAAGTGTGTCTTCAGCTTAAGGTCATGATCCTGGGGGCACCTGGGTGGCTCAGTCGTTAAGCGTCTGCCTTCGGCTCAGGTCATGATCCCAGAGTCCTGGGATCGAGCCCCACATCGGGCTCCCTGCTCAGCAGCAAGCCTGCTTCTCCCTCTCCCACTCCCCCTGCTTGTGTTCCCTCTCTCACTGTGTCTCTCTCTGTCAAATAAATAAATAAAATCTTTAAAAAAAAAAAAAGGTCATGATCCTGGGGTCCTGGGATTGAGCCCCAGGATTGGGCTCCCTGCTCAGCAGGGAGTCTGCTTCTCCCTCTCCTTCTGAAGGAATTCCCAAAGCTGTTGTGGCTGTTGTGTTAAAGGTATATAAATGAAGTCCTGGCTCAAGGCTCTTTCACAGTGGTTCCAGTTACTCTGCAGAAAGGCTCTTTGGTATTTCTTCTTGTCCTGTGTATTTATTTGTTCTTGATCTTTTGAGGGATTGCCATTATTTTAGGAAGGGTCACATAGAAACTACTTAGTCTTCTCTATACTGGCCAGAGAGTAAATCAGTAACAAAATTATACACTTCCTGGGTGATTAACAGAGATTAACACGTTCCTTAAAGTCTTAAATATGGAGGGTGATGAGTGTCATTATATTCCTATTTAACTCATTGATAGGGGCCCTACCGAAAAAAAAAAAACCCAACAAACAAAAAACACAAATACAGATGAACCATGACCAATAACTGCACTGCCATAACATAACTAAGTCATAATCCCAATTTCAACTGTTGACTGAATATATTAAATTTACTAGAACAATTTAGCACAGCTTATGCCAATTGGTAAGTTAGTATCCACCTGGTGAATGTTATTTTCAACCCTTATTAAGAAAGATCAGTACTGGAGCACCTGGGTGGCTTGGTTGGTTAAGTATTGACTCTTGATTTCAGCTCAGGTCTTGATCTCAGGATCATGAGATCAAGCCCCATGTTGGGATTCACACTCAGCATGAAATCTGCTTGAGATTCTCTCTCCCTTTCCATCTGCCCCTCCCCCTGCTTGTGCTTTCTCTCTCTCTCTAAAATAAATAAATAAAATCTTAAAAAAAAAAAAGTAAGGTCAGTACTACTTCATGTTTACATGGAAAGGATAGTAATACACATTCACATTTTTGCCCTGACTACATAAATGTCCTGTTCTCAGTGAACATGTAGCTCAAAGGGACTTTAATTATCTTGCTATTTTCAGAACGTCTCACTGGCTCCCAATAGTGATAATAGCATACTCATTTTGCCAATGAATATGATGTGGTAAGTTTCTTGGATGTCACAGAAAGACACATATGTGCCAAATAATGGGTGATAAAACTTACAAAGTTTTTCCTAAGTAGTAGAGCACACAGAAGTCCAATGATTTGGTGCATGCTGGGACATAACCTCTATGGAAAATAACGAGTTTCACACCTTACACCTCCTTCAATAATTAAGGAACACATTGCTTACTAGTCCTCTTGGACATCAGATAAGTAAGTACAGTATTTGTGAACTCTGCTCTGTCCCATGATCACATGACTGACAGCTCATTCTTCAGTGAAAGCTGATCTACTACTTGGAAAATATGATCTGACAGATCCAATGGTGCTAGACATATATGTGATAGATATAGATATTCACCTATATATTATATATTTTATATATATCACAACACAGTCCCTTAATGTGTAGAATAAGACCACTCCTTCTGCAGTAAAGAACTAATCACTATGTAAAAACCATCATCTAATGCACTTGTGGGCCCCTGTAGAGATTAGATACATGAAATATAATTGGATACTAGAATCATAATTGTTCATTATTAGCCCGTGTATTTTAATATTTACCAAGTTTGAGGAGGGATAGTAGAAATCCATATGCTGATGGAAATGGTACAATTTAGGTCTTCATTAATTAGTCCAGAGTGGGAAAGAGTGATTCCCTCGGCTCACAGCTATTGCTTCTTGATGAGTTCCTTATGAGTAGCTGAGGGAGGTGGAAAATGTTTGGTTCTCGATCCATGCATGGATCAGTTTGATAGAATGATACAAGCTGAAATTAGATTTCTGTCACAGTTATATGCGGACATCCTCCCAGTGGGGAGAGCTTCAAGCTGTATATTTGGTTATCAAGTTTGAATGGAGAGACAATAATATCAGGGGAAAATACACAGAGATGTTGGATAGTAGCCAAAAGTTTGGCTACTTTGTTATGAAGATTGTCAAATGAAGATGAAGATCCATAGAGAAGAGGCATGTAGACAGACCTCTGGAAGGGGCATAGAAGTGTATGAATCTTTATGATTCATGTAAATGCCCATCAGAAAACATCCACCTTGGAGATCATATTCAACAACACTACTACTCATCACCCTTCGATCACACTTTCTTGGTTCTGATGTCTTTCTCTTTCATAGTTTTCTTTTTCTTTTTTTTCTCTTTTATTGGGGGGGGTGAATTTTATTTTCTAATAGCTTCCTTAGGATAGTTGCATAAAAATTACATTTTTGATACCCTTATTATCTGTAAAAAACCATAGTGATTGATAGTACCTGGGGAGATAACTCTTTATTTGAAATAATTTTCCCTTAGAAATTTTAAGGTATTACTCCTTTGTTTTCTGAGTTTCACTGTTGCTGTTAAAAATCTAATGCCAATTTCTTTTTTTGCTTTTCTTTTTTTATTTATTTTTTTATTATGTTATGTTAATCACCATACATTACCAATTAGTTTTTGATGTAGTGTTCCAGGATTCATTATTTGCGTATAACACCCAGTGCTCCATGCAGTACGTGCCCTCTTTAATACCCATCACCAGGCTAACCCATCCCCCCCCCCCCCCCCCTTTTTTTCTTTTTCTTTTCACATTACCTATTCTATTCCTTTTTTTTTCTCTTTTTATTCTTTTTAAAACTTTTTTTTTTTTTTTTTTTTTTCAATTGTTAAAATGAAGCACATTTTTTAAGATTTTAAGTTTTACTTATTACTTCAAATGGTCAGTGGGAACTGTTAATCCAGAAATTTATGACAATTAATTCTAGTTTTTAAATATTTTTTGATAATTTTCTTCTACTCATTTTTTTTTCTCTTCTTCTGGAAATTGTATTAATTTAACATTCGTGTTCCTGTAATGATCTATGAGTTTTCTACTTTCTTTTCTCCTATTTTCAACTCTTTGTATTTTTATTTTCCTTTGTGAAGATTTACTCATTTGTAATTGAAATTTATTATTGAATTTATTATTTTGATAATTGTTTAATGTACTAGGATTTTTTGGTACTCAATTTTTCTCCTTAAATTACATCTTATAATACTTTTAAGGAAATTATTGTTTTTTGGAATTTTTATTTTATTTGTGACTTAGATCTACTCCCTTTAAGTTTCTGTGTTTTCCTTATTTTTTTGGTATCATTTTGGCTATCTAGTCATATTTAAGGGAGACACATTAAGTAGCACTGGGGTTGTGTTGTGATTTTTGTGCATGTCTTATGTATTACTGGAGGAATCCTTATAGGAACCAAGATTAGAAAAGGCACCAAGGGTTTTACTTTAACTGATCCCCTCTTTTCAGTAATGTGCCTCAACCATCTGCTGAATAACCTGCTGTCCCTAAATTCCAGGGCTGCTTTGCTTCAATTTTTTCAGTGAATAAATGTACACTTCCAACTTGAGTAGGATATTAGAATATCAGTAGTCATCTGAAACTGAAGGGTGGGGTCAGGGTTATGAGTGTCTATCTTTTTATTATATAGTCTTTCATCCAATCCATCTGTTTTCAGCAGCCTTTAATTCTCTGTCTTTTGAGATATTTGGTACTCCAATCATCAGCATTAAAACAATTAGAATAATGGTGCCCTGAACACAGAAATTATAAGAAAGAAAAAGTAGGCAAGCAATATTTTCTTTGTGAAATTTTTTCTATTTGGGAATTATTTAGATAACTGACAGATAAATACACAGAAAACAGAGAGAGATAGGTAGATAGATATAGATAGATGATATGGGTAATTTTAATCACTCTTGCATAATTGAGTGACTCTACAATTAGGCTTCTGTAGAAGGAAAATGCTACAGTGACCATTAGTAAACAAAAAGAAGTTTAAATGCATAAATATCAAAAAATAAAAATTTTAAAGCTATCCTTTTAAAAAAATAAAGATGAAATTTTATAGAACCTGAAAAGAACGAGAGTATGAAATCAACATTTGCTTATAGTCTCACTGCACTTCACTAAGGAGATATTCTTGGCCATTAAAAAATTTTAGAAACACACTGAAATAGAGGTTTATCTTATTAGAAAAGCTATGTGGACCCCATCCTCATGGCATATATATTTTTTCATTCATATTTCCTTCACCTAATTTGATCTTTTGGATTTAGGGGATTTAAATATCTGCCTATCTAGTAAATATACAAAATGTTCCTTCTTCCAGACGTACATTCTAATCAAGAAAAGCAATAGGTCATCATAAAATCACAGATTTTTTAAATAAATAGCATTTCTGTGATAATATGGTTTTTTGATTGCATCTTCTCATTTTTACATGTTAGAAAACTGAGGCCTTGGAGGAGGTAAATGACAGAAAGTCATACATCAACTAGAAGAGCTTTTGTTACCCTGTGTACTGTTCTATCCAGGGTGCCACAGTGCCTAAAATATTATTTTTATATCCAATTATTTTTGTTTATTGGGTAGATTAATATATTTCCTAGACACATGGTTATTTCTAAAGGCTTCACATAAGCTTCTCAAAGCTTATTAATATTCTTTCATTGTCTTTCGACAGATGTTTACTGAGTAAGTATTATGTGTGTTTGCAGTATGCTAGGAATATCATTAAGAGACAAAAAATGTCAATTGAACACTCCCTTAATATTTGAATTGTTTTTTAGTAAGAAACGAGGAGGTGTGCTGCTAGGAATTTTTAAAAATTGAATTTCTGCCTCCACCTTCTTGCTCTACATAAGAACATCCAAGGACTCCAGCTTCCTCCACTCATGAGAAATTTATTACCATGCAGCCCAGTCAGAGTAATGTAAATGCTATAATCAAAAACATATTTCATAAGGAATGCATTAATCACAATAGGTTAAATAACAAAAGTTTTAATATTTAATAGGTTTTCCTAGAACAATGGAAAAGTTCAGCACCAAGATAAGACTCTAGGTGACATAAGGGAACCACAGCAACATCGTATGCCCCCTGGGGAGAGCCCTGCACCAGACCCTCCCTTTGTTCCTCACAAGCACCACAGAGAATAACAATATCAAATATCCAATACAAGTAGAGTTTTCAAGGGCCACAAAAATGTCAGTGCAGCATGTCTTTAGATGATCTCTATAGAAAGCACATATCTAAACCAACCCCAGTACAAATTAATGTGTAAAATATTCCTCCTTCTACAGTGAGACTTGAATTACATAGGGAAGGGGAGAATGCCTCAAGTAAACAACTAGATTGTAACTTTAAAGAGGTACTCAAGTGTGGGACAAAAATAGCTCCATGTTTTTATTTATCCATCATCAGCTTCTTAGAATTCTTATTCAGAACACATAAAAAACATGAAAACTGGGCTCATTTCTGATGCTCATACTTTATTTAGGATTCACTTCACAAATGCAATTTTAAAACTAGAATATATTAGTTCAGTTCAAAAACAAAAACATTCATTTCATTGATCCCCTATCTTGTGTGAACATCTTGCTAGATGCTGTGTGGAAAAGATGAATAAGAAACAATCATTGCATTAAAGGTGCTTGTATTCCATTAGAGGGACAAACACAATATAATTTTAATATAATTCGGTAAATAGAATATTAATTAAAATGTAAAAGTAAAACAGGTAAAGAACACCTAAGCTAATCTATGTAATTTAGTTAGGAAAAGGCGTTCAGGAAGAGGTGCCCCCTAATTTGAGTGCTCAAGATTAAAAAGTCAAGTAAAGAAAGGTAGGTAGAACAGTTGAAGCAGAGGCAAAAATACAGTGTGTCATACAACAAGGAAACTTGCAAGTATATTGGTAATTCTTCTATAGGTGGGAGACACTTTCAGTCTAACTAATAAAAGCACAGTAAATAAAACTGCAAAAACCTGCATCTGTATGACATGCAGAACTCAGCCAATTGTAATTAAATTTTACTGAAGAAACAAAGCTGAAGATAATTTTTAGTTGTTCTTAAGGTTGTATTTTATATATATATATATATATATACACACACACACATACACACATACATACATACATGTCTCAGATCATAGTATCAGGTTAGATTGCTTACATAGAAGTGAAAAAATATTGTGTTTAGCAGATTCTTTGAAAATAGCACATAGGATAATAATAGAAAATCTTTCCTTTTGTACCTTCTCCTGTATTTTCCTACATTTAAAATGGAGTACCTTTAATGAACTTTAATGTATATTTTTAACATTTATTTCAGATTCCTAGATCCAACTCTTAATTTAACTCATAGGGTATATACCTCTATATCTGAAATATAAACGTTCTTGTTACTTCTTCACCAAGATAACTTTAGGGGGAATCAAGTGGATGAATGAATCTCTCATGACATCCAACAGAGACCTTCTACTTCAGCAATATTAAATACAACCAATATGCACTGAGGCCCTCTTCTAGTCACTTAACTTATAATAACTCATGCAATACTCACCACAGCTCCAGGAAATAGGTGTTATTATTTCTTCATTTTAAAAATAGAGAATCTGAGTCACATAGAGGTTAGTGTGCCCAAGTTCACATCAGTAGTAACACAACAGTCTGCTCAAACCTTTGGATTTCAAATACTGAGTTATGGTGCCTTTGAGCATCCAGCATAATTTTATGAAGATAATAAACCAATGCAGAATAAACAAGAGTTTATATAAATATTTTCTTGTTGACTTCCAACACCGTTGTTGGACTGTACTTAATAGATTTGTTTTATTTTTGACCTTCATTAAATACCTAGAAGGTTTCTGAGAACTAATTACTATTTATCAAGAAAATAATACCAACTTGCACTGTATTCAGTGACCAAACAACAGGATCACTTTCTAGATGTTTTTCACAGGCTTAGAAGAGTTGAAGGCAAGCAGAATTACAGCAATGGGTTGTGTGGGTAGGACATATTTTTATTTTAGTTATATTCCCCTAATTATGAGATTTCCATTCAGAGGACTATAGCGAGGCCATGAATTTAGCCAAGGGTATAGCAGTGGTTCATTTCTATAACAGAGGAGAAAACATAAGTCAATACAGCCAAAAAGACCAGCATTTTAAAATGAGAGATGGTAGCTGATGAATCAATTGTGCCTATTACCATGTTATAGTAGTAAGAGAGGAAAAAGATACTTAGAGTTGAAGGGCAGTAAATATGGAACAAATAAACTAAAATGGTATAACAAAGTGCACAATCAACCTATGGAATATACTACTATGGAATGTAATATCATTGAATAATGTGGATGGATTCCTCAAACATTCAGGCAATTTTATGACCAGAGGCTACATTTGTCTTCATTTAAGTTAAAACGATGGTAATCAAATCTCATGCTTCTGGAAGGAAAATGATTGCCTATTAGACATTATTTTGGATAATGTTTTTATTTGTTTTCTTCTGGTGTAGGGAGGATATTAAGTTGCTTTTTATTCTTTGGCATTTTTTGTTTGTCCCACTTTGTGGCATTTATCTCATATTACTTTGTATTGCAATTATTTGTGCACATATCCAAGTCTTTTAAATTCTTAAATTGCTAACTCCTTAATGGGAGGAACTACATCTATTCAACCTATATTTTCCCAATAGCTAATAAAGGGAATCACATATGATAAGGGATCAGAAAGTATATGCTATGTGCTCTTCTCTCTCAGGGAGAGAGTGAGCTATTGGAGAGATTCAAAGGATAATTTTAACATTCTTCTGAAATTTGCTTAGAAAAAGGGAATAGTGGGGTGCCTGGGTGGCTTAGTCATTAAGTGGCTGCCTTTGGCTCAAGTCATGATCCCAGAGTCCTGGGATCAAGCCCCGCATCGGGCTCCCTGCTCAGAGGAAAGCCTGCTTCTCCCACTCCCACTCCCCCTGCTTGTGTTCCCTCTCTCACTGTATCTCTCACTGTCAAATAAATAAATAAAAATCTTAAAAAAAAAAAGAAGAAGAAAAAGGGAATAGTGGGGCACCTGAGTGGCTCAGTCAGTTAAGCATCCAACTCTTGGTTTCAGCTCAGGTCATGATCTCAGGGTTGTGGGATCAAGCCCGGGGCTCCACATTCCAGGCTCAGTGCAAAGTCCACTTGAGATTCTCTCTCTTCCTCTCTCTTTGCCCCTCCCCGCTTTCACACACAGTCTCTCTCTCTCTCTCTCTAAAATAAAAAAAATAAATATTTTTTTATAAAGGGAATAGTTCTTCCATCTATATTAGTTTTAAGTAACTTGATTAATAGTATGTATTTTGTGGTTTTAATTTTTCATTGATTTCATTACTTTATTATTTTTTCTGAGATATAAAGTAGAATGGATTAGATAGAATTTGAATTTACAAAAGAGAAAACTGAGCACTAAGAATAGTGTCACCCTTCCTATCTAACTGTTGGCGGTAAATCCAAGAATCCAAGAGACCAAACCTCCTAATTTCTAATCTGTAATCTTTCCTGTATATCACTCTGTAGCCTCAGCAATTTATTTAATCCCCAGAACTGAAATATTTTACTATGTCAAGTAAATGGAGTCCCAAGGCAAATCTTGATTTCGCTCATCAAATTTTCAGCTTCCTATTTTATTAGTATAAATTTTGCTTGGACATTTAGACACAAATTTTGGAGAAAAAGATGTGAGGAGGCACCAATAATACTGGTAAGAGTGGCCTGGTTGTGTAATATTAAAATGATTTAGTTGTATAATATAGAACGAGGAAACACTTTGAAGAAACATTTGAAAAATTCTCCTTGCATATGTGTATGTACAAATAAATAGTAAGAATTTTCAAGATTGCTGAGAAAAACCTACTTGTTTCTCTATAGACCACAGAAGCGTGCGTCTTTAATGGTCTAGAGAACCAAGCTAGTTAGCAAGCAGTGATTACCTGACTACTTGCTGAAAAGGAAACCTTATAACCTGTTGCCATATATAACAGCTTGCCTAGAACATTTTATTGATGTTTCAAACTTAAAATGACCCAAACTCTTGATATTTCATCCCAAGCCTCCTCTACCCAGCTCTTATCATTTTATTAAATAGCAATTGCATATTTTCAGTTGCTCAGACAGAAAATCTTGGATTTTCATTCTTTCACACTCTACATAAAATCTAATAGCAAATTCTTGTGGCTCCTTTTCCAAAATTTGTCTGGGATCTGACCTCACTTGTACTTTGACAAGCACCAGCCCTGTCCCAGCCCCACCAGCTACTACCAGGACCACCACAGTAGCCTCCTAACTGGTCTCCCTGCCTTTTCATTTATCACGTGCAAGCATCCAGAATTATCCCTTTATAACAAAAATAAGATCATATTAATCCTCTGATCTAGACCTACCCTCGGCTTCCCATCTCATTTATAATAAAATCCAAAGACTATATTTTTCAGGGCCCTACATGATCTGGACTCCGGTTACATTTTCAACTCACACTTTTCCTCACTTTGACCCAGGCATGTTGCTCTCCCTATTATTCTGCAAGAATACCCAGAATGCTCACTTTTAATGCCCTTCTGCTAGATATTCACAAGGCTGCATATTTTATTCAACCATCACCTCCTCAGAGAAGTCTTGTATGGCTATCTCTAACTAAAGGAGGAACCCCCATCACAGTGATGCCATTCATTAGTACTGACATTATATTTTATATTGATTTGTTCCTTGTCTGCGTTCCTTACCAGAATGCAATATCCATGAGTGCAGGGACTTTATCCACTGTAATATCCCTAATACTAAGAATAATTACTGTCACGTAGTAGGTAATCTCTCTCTATATTAGATGAATTAATGGATATTATATTTATTTATATTTATGTAAAAGATGTTTTAAGCAATGAATACATTGCTTGCTAAACTCAGCTCAGTCAATTGGAATGCATGTACATACATAGAAATGTACTCCAAATTTGTTAATGTTTAATTAGATAAGTGGCAGTTTAATTGGAAGGAAAAAGCAATATAACAAGGTAATGGTAAAACGGAGAGATGTAAATGAGTAAGTGAGAGAAGAGAAACTCCAGGAAAACGTGAAAGGAAAAAAACAAATGAAAATAAGGTGAACCAATAGACTAAGCCTCAGAAGAAGAAGTTGTATTTTTGGAGTGGATGAGTAAATGAAGAGAGAAATTTGTGACGACAGGGGGTGGCTGTATTTGATAAAGAGTGGGTATTGGGTGGTATCAATGGACCACACAGAACAGGTAGTCAGCCTGGACTGCACAATCCCAGTTAAGATGTGCTCCTTCGAGTGATTTTCTTCTGAGCCTTCTGCCTCCCCCAGACACTCTTCCTGGAACAGATAAGAGCAGGATTGCTAGCGGTGTTAAATGACTGTGGCTCCTTTTCTCCCCCCAGATTCTTGACAATGATAGTTTTTCAGCTCTGTAAGTCAAATCATGACATCTCTTTAAACTCATACATATTATTTCCCTGGTGCCAGAAGTTGATGTGTCATGGAAAGATGGCCTACAGCTATGCCTTATAAAGCTGAGAAAAATAAAGTACGCGTTGTTCCTCCTGTCGTCAGGCATTTTCCTTATAACTAAACCATGCTGTCCCCCTTCATTCTGTTTGTTCTGACAAGTTTGCATGCCAGACCATCTATTTCCTTTCAGAGTGCTCTGTTGATAAAGTGCTTGGTCATACTAAAAGTCCTGGAGAGCTCATCAGTGCAAGATTTTCACTGAACCAGTGGCTTAGAAAATGTTTCATGTCTATAGGGGAGGGGGGTGGGGGGATGGGTGAGCCTGGTGATGGGTATTAAGGAGGACACGTACTGCATGGAGCACTGGGTGTTGTACGCAAGCAATGAATCATGGAACACTACATCAAAAACTAATGATGTAATGTATGGTGATTAACATAACATAATAAAATAAAAAAAAATAAAATATTTCTTGGCAAGTCAGCAAAGTATAAGTATGCAGCCATTGCCCGAGTGTGGCTGAAATGAATTGGCCAGGCACGTGTTCTGTGGGCTGTTCTATTTACCTCTTGAATCCTAAGGAAAACTCTGCAAATGCGTTTTTTTTCTTTCTTTTTTGCTATTTAGAAAGTGCTTATCATAACAACTAAATTCCGCTTTTTGAACTTCATTAGACTCCTGAGGTTATGAAGACACACCTCCAGGAAAGTATTTTTCCATGCAATATAAGAAGAGATGAAAAACTGCAATTGGCTAAAGATGCTGTGTGGTGTGCTATACTCACTTCTGAATATCAGACTAAATACTAATGGTTAGCAAAATCACCATGGTTTTAGGCCATGGATCTCTGATCTCTTGCAAATATTCAAATCTGAGAATGATACTCATTGGATATAAAGATTCTATAATATAGCGACCCTATGTATATCTCAATCCGTCTTATTTTCTTGAATAGTGTGGAAGGCCCTACACTAAACCAAGAAAAGTGGAAACCGGTTATCAATTAAAAAAAAAAACTAGTGAAAAGTAGAACATTTTAGGCCAGTGTAGCACAAAATCAAATGGAGACTTGGAAGTTATTTGATGAATTTCACTATTGTAGGTGACATAAGAAATTAATGAGGTTAAACCAGTTCAATTTGTATTCAATTTACCCAATTATGAATGGTTCATAATTAAACTTTTGTTCCAAAATTATTTGAATAATTTGGCTTCAGAAAACTAGGCTAAAATGGATTTATGTGTACACTAACTGAATCCTTAAGATAATTTTTAGATTAAAACTCATTAAGAGTTAAGTGGTCATACACTTTAAATATCTAAGGTTATGCAGATTAATAATTGAAAAATTTGATATTTTCCAGGTAATTTTAAGAAGATAATTAGATTAGCCAATTGATTCAATCTTCCATTAAAAAAGAGAAATTAACCTGGAAATGTTTTTCTTGCAAAAAAATTATTTCAAAACACTGAAAATATTTTTTTATTTTTAAAGATTTTTTTGTTTATTTGACAGAGAGACAGATAACCAGAGCAGGAACACAAGCAGGGGGAGTGAGAGAGGAAGAAGCCGGCTTCCCGCTAAGCAGGGAGCCTGATGTGGGGCTCGATCCCAGGACCCTGGGATCATGACCTGGGCCGAAAGCAGACGCTCAACAACTGAGCCACCCAGGTGCCTCTCAAAACACTGAAAATATTTATGTTGGTTGCTCATCGAATCCAAAAATACCAATTAAAACCCATCTAACACTTCATTGTGGGTTTATCCTATCTATTCTTTGGGAAAATAGGGGGGAAAAAACCCTTAAAACAGTAACATACATGTTCCTTAAAACTGCTAGAATAAATACAAAGTACTTATTTGAGTTTAAGACATCTAAAAAACATCCCCTTAATGTTTCCTCTCCTAACTAATGAACTTTTATGGGAATCAGAGTGATTAGTGAGAGATTCACTAGCTGTACACTCAGCAACATACAATTAATACATCTCAGAGGTTATATAGTGTTGGCATTCCAGTATTAGAAGTTTGGTTTTTTTTTTTATCATTTCTTTTTGTAAAACAGATTACTATGCATGTCTAAAATTAGATGGTAATTAGATAATAGTAATACATAAACCAATAGTACACTTGTAGGAAAAGCATTAAATTTAATAACATCCACTGCAACTGAAGAAAAGCATCAGATCTAATTTCCTATGAGATCCAGACCAATTTAATCTTTGGCAGTGAGAAGAAAATTCCACTCATTCATTCACTTATTCATTTTTTCCCAGTAAATATTTCTACTATCAGATGGCCTGAGGTTACCCTATGACCAGTATATGACTTTGACCCAGTCACTTAACATCTCTGGTCCTCTATTTTTTAATCAGTAAAAAAAAAAAAAAATAGACATAATAATACTAATGATTTCATAGGATTGTTTTTAGGATTAAATGAGTTAATTCATGTCAAGCAATTAGCAGAGCTCCTGACACTTTGAAAACACTTAATAGTTCTTATGACATTTTAAAAATTATATTTTCAGGCACCCGAACCTATAAGAGATACTGAAGCTATAAAAGTAATAAAGGCATAGTTTCTACTATTGTGTAGATTAAAAGCTAGTGGTTAAGATAAGACAATAGCTAAATAAACCCACACACCTACAAAATTGTGATTTTGTTGAGTGATACAAAGAGATGCTAGCTGCTGTGAGAGCTGTAAGAGGGAGTCTGTCATAGTAAGAATGAATAGAGTTGTTTTTATTTTTGTTTTTGTCTTGTTTTGTTTTTAATGACCAAGGGAAGAGATGAACAAAGTGCATTTAACACTAGAAGCATATTTAGTTTAAGAAGGCCCTAGGATAATTGTCATTATTGCAAAAATAGCATATACAAGTGCAGAAAAATTTCCATTTTTCTGTTCATGGAGGGAGATATTTGAACTACAGCTAATAAGGAAGCATGGAAACAATCCTTCTCCACGAAAAAATGATCAGCACATGAGGTACATGCATTCACAGGCACATGGCATTTAAATAAAAGGCCCAGAAGCTGCAGCATATGCAACCTTTCCCATTAATATTAAGGAAAAGTTTAGCCTTCCATGAAGCCAAATTACCCATTCTCAGGACAAGTCTAAGTTGAGCAGAACACAGTGGGCTTGGTGAACAGGAGAGTCTGAAACCCCCAGGATCTACAGATAGATGACTGCCTGTTTCCTCAGTGGTCTTTGGAAAGGCAAACTTGGAGGAGTCATTGGGCTCCCCATGTTCCTCCGAAAGAGAAGTAGGACATAGCATTTCACCAATTTTACACACAGTGTTGATGCCCCCAAATTAGGAAAAAGATTGGATAAGGCACTCAGCTGCTAGCAGCTGGGAGGATAAAAACAACAGAGCGTACAGGAGAGGGCCTCAGATCTTCTCTGAACTGTTCCCTTAGCCAGTATTTTGCACTTTCTGAAAATAAATATTCCCTGATGCGCTTGCTAAATATATAGTTTTCCAGATACTTACCCTGAAGATTTTAATTCACTGGATCCATAGTGGGACCATTTTAAAAAGCATCCCAGTTAAATCTTATCCAAAGGAGATATTAGGGAAAACTGCAGTTAACCACACTAATTACGGTTAGTAAAAAAAAAAAAAAAGAGAGAGAGAGAGAGAGACTGGTATCTAAACTTAGGGAATATCACTTATAGATTGTTTAATAAATACATGTGAGGGGTGCCTGGGTGGCTCAGTCATTAAGCATCTGCCTTCGGCTCAGGTCATGATCCCAGGTCCGTGGGATCAAGCCCCACATCAGGCTCCCTGCTCAGTGGAGAGTCTGTTTCTCCCTCTCCCACTCCCCCTGCTTGTGTTCCCTCTCTTGCTGTCTCTCTCTCTCTCTGTCAAATAAATAAATAAAATCTTAAAAAAAAAATAAATATATGTGAGATGAAATGCATAAAATTATTGTTCACAATGTGGATTGCATCTCTCTCAACAAATTGTCTGGTTTATTCATAGAATCGTAAGTTCAAGAACTCCAAGATATTCTTACAGAGATACCACTATAGGGAAGATGTAGCATTAAAATTGTGGTAAATAGAATGAGCATTATTGCTTATAAATTTCTAATTGAAGTGTTTCCCCCCAATTTTTTTAAATTAATAAGTTTAGGGGCACCTGGGTGGCTCAGTCGGTAGGTGTCTGCCTTTGGCTCAGGTCATGATCTCAGGGTCCTGGGATCAAGCCCCACGTCAGGCTCCCTGCTCAGCACGGAGTCTGCTTCTCCCTCTCCCTCTGCCCCTCAGTTTACAACCTGAAATGGAAGAAAGAAATTGGAGCTAGTACGCTCTCTGTCTCTCTCTCAAATAAATAAATAAAATCTGAAAAATAAATAAATAAATAAATAAATAAATAAATAAATAAATAAAAAGTTATATACTGAGTAGGTATAAGTATTTTTTATTTACACCATTTATACATATATGTCAATCAATTAATAGATGTTTACTCATATTTTTCATGTATGCTGTGGATTTTGCTCCATCATAGCAATGTTTATTACAGTGTTCCAGCCTATAACTTTGAATTGGTTCAACCACCTTATATCATTCCTTCCTTCACACCTACAACTGAGAATCCTAGAGACTGGTCAGTATCACCAAGCATAAATGAGTCCTACACTTGCGACTCAGAAGTTAGGAAATTTCATCCCTCAAATAACCTGTTATGACTTTCAGCTCCTTGGTTCATTAACACTCTTCTTTTAAATTGAAAATCCTAAAATTCTATGGAAGAATATTTCTAGAGTTTTGCCAAGATTTAGAATCTGTGACTCCCTATCAACATAGGTTGATTTATGCTGTTAAATTCTCCCAAACACCTTAAAAACTCACGTCTGTTGCTTCAAAGGCAAACTTTACAATAATATATGTGTAAAGTGTGTGTTCCAATTTCTTTCTTCCATTTCAGGTTGTAAACTGAGTGCATATATACAGTCCTGTGTCCACTACACCAAACCATACATTGTGATGTTTTTGTTATTAAGATGATTTAACTTTTAAATCATTGCTATTTTTCTAAAATCTGCGTAGGAAAAGTACATGTGAAGGAAGCAAAAAAAAAAATAAAATCCACCTTTCTCACAGTGTTTCAGCATTTTCATTTCCATATCTCTTCAAAGAGTTTGGCCTAATTTGGGTTAGGTTTCCATTTCAATAGGTCTGCCCACCTATGCTAATTCAAGTTTGCCTTAAGTAGCATAGATATCAAAAGTATCTCCTGCTGCTTAAGTATATTGCACTCTTCATTAAGGATTGAGGGAATATGTACAAGGTAATGAGAACCCATGTGAGTTTCACAACCGTCACGAAAATCACTTGTTTTTCCATGGCTGTTCCTTGTATGCCAGTTTCAAAGTCCCTGCCATTGTACTTCTCTCTCTCTCTCTGTCTCAATTCTTTGACTAAAACGTCACTCTTAATGCGATGGCAATGCATTTAAATGTTAAAAACGAGTATCTGGGGGCGCCTGGGTGGCTCAGTTGGTTAAGCGACTGCCTTCGGCTCAGGTCATGATCCTGGAGTCCCGGGATCGAGTCCCGCATCGGGCTCCCTGCTCAGCGGGGAGTCTGCTTCTCCCTGCGACCCTCCCCCCTCTCATGTGCTCTCTCTCTCTCATTCTCTCTCTCAAATAAATAAATAAAATCTTTAAAAAAAAAACGAGTATCTGTATATTAATTAAATGTAATCCTACTAAATTTAGTTTGGAAAAATGTTTGCCACTCATGTGCAACCTATTTACTGATGAAAACTAAAGAATAAAAGCAACCACTTCTTTCTTATTTTAAGCAGTTCTGTTCCATGGATTTATGCAAGTATGTAGGAACTTGAGAGTTATCTCAACTACCCTCATGTAGCAAACATATTTTGAAATCTACAAAAATAAGTTAAATGACAGTTTTGGTCATGTTTGCTTTTTAGATGATCTAATATAAACCGAAATGAAATTAAAGCCTGATGTTTTACTTATTCATGCATCTCTAAAAAGTAGTTTTTATTTCTACTGTTCTTTATATCCCTTGTACCTATTATACTTCTTAGGAGAAGGAAAGAATGGAGGCATTCCAGGGATAGAAAAGAATTATTTATCCTGCTATAGGAGACTCTAAAGTCCACCATAACTCAATGAAGTATCAGATAGACAATGGGCCAGTGGCCAATATTTTACTTTTACCCTCCTAAAAAATGAAGAGGTATAGGTCATCCTGACCTATCTGCATAGGCCTAGGAGAGATACATCAGATTTTCTTTCCTGCAAGGTATCTTAGTTGTGGTACCCACAACTGGCCTAGCCTCAGATCCATATGGCGAGCTCATTAAAAATAAGAATATGGGGCGCCTGGGTGGCTCAGTCGTTAAGCGTCTGCCTTCGGCTCAGGTCATGATCCCAGGGTCCTGGGATCGAGCCCCGCATCGGGCTCCTTGCTCGGCGGGAAGCCTGCTTCTCCCTCTCCCACTCCCCCTGCTTGTGTTCCCTCTCTCGCTGTGCCTCTCTCTGTCAAATAAATAAATAAAATATTAAAAAAAAAAAAGAATATGGAGCCTCACCTCAGGCACTCTAAATCTTAATATTTTCACTGGATCCCACAAAACTATAGTTACCATAGAACACTATTGTCAGAAAAAGAAACTGTGAACAGCGGTTACTTAATGGTTTGGACAAGAAACCACGTTTTAGTATCCCCACCTATAGTTCTCACAATTACATTATGCTGATGAACATATTCTATGAAACACAATGCTAAGAAAGCATCTCATCAAACCACAAACTCTTTATAAAAATGTAGCCTTTGATAAACTGTGACACATTCAGCATTTCCATTGCACATCTGTGTCCATCTCCACACAGACATTTGGAGAAAGAAGTTTAGTCCACTTGAAATTCAAGACCACACCAGGTATTTGTGTGTGTATTCCCATTATTCAATCAGATTTTACAGCAAAATAACTTCAACAAATTCTAAACCATTTTGCTTTGAAGAAATAAAACATGTCACATAAACTATACAGTCCATTGTTTACTAATTATACTTTTATGTTGGAAAAGGTATTTATAGCACAACTTGGTTTAACTAAATTTATCTTCTCATAGTCTCTCATTGACTCTTCCCATTTTCTGTGAAATTTCTTTGAAGAGTTACGTCTATTCACTGTGTTTTTAGTCTCAATTTCTCTTGAATCCAAGCAAATTGAGATTATTTCTCCAAAACTTTAGGACATCAGTGATCTCTGTTAGTACACAAAATGATCCATTATTATGCTTGATCTCTCAGCAGCCTTTAAAACAACCACTCACTTCTCCCTTTAAATAGTTTCTGCACTTGGCTTCCGGAGACCATACATGCCCATTTTTCTTTCTGCCTCACTTTTTGTTCCTTCTTATTGTCTTTGGCTGAATTATTATTTCTTATCGTTTAGGATCCTTTAATATATGTATTTTAGATTTATTGAGAAGATATATGTATACTTTTATATATATTTTGTAGAGTTACTTAGAAAATACATGTATTCACATAGTAAAAAAAAATACTGCATACCCGAAAAACTTTTGTCATTTCAAATTCCATTTTGTATATATTTTTCCTATGTCCTACTTCACAAAAATAAACTTCTTTAGCATTAGTATGCCATCTAGCTTTTTAAATGTTTGTAAAACACTTTAGGACTATTTTGAATATAATAGGAGGTGCTGGAGCGTAGTCGCTCTAACAACACAGAACTTTCTATACAAAAAAAAAAAAAAAAATTGAAAGGGTGTGATTTGCTTGCCAATTTCCTCATTATGTGAGAACCAGAGTGTTAAAGCCTAAGCTAAAGTTGGTCTGAATGAAAAACACTGACACATTTGCTTTTTTCTTGCTTCTTCACTGTCTGGCAGCATCAAGACAGTGAGATTCCCTGATTTAAGTTCTGTTCAATCGCATCCTTGCTCACAAAAGCAGAACACATCCAACCCAAGCGTTATTTTTTATCGCTCTTTTTATAAGTAATTCAAATTTTCATTTTTTACTTTCTTCTAAAGAAGCAAAACAAAATAAACGAAAAACAAAACAAAACAAAACACACACAAAAACACACAAAGAAACCTCTAAAACTTCGCGACGTACCTTCGTATCTTCGTACTAGTTATGAACAGCTTCGCTATTACATTGCTGCTGCCACCTAGTGGCTTCCCGGTGGAAAGCTATCTGTTGGTTTGGAAGGAATAAACTGTGCGGGTCACGTTGATTCTCCTCCTGTGTTAGTCCCCCTTTCACCAGAAACATGTTTTAGCTAACAGAAGAAAAATATGTCCCATTCAAAAGAATTCTATGTCCTTCATCAACAAAGAACAGAGAAGCTGATAGATTTCAATGAATGTGTTGGGGGAACCCACTGACTCCTAACTAAATTACATATACACATTTCCCAAACCCCCCTTTTTTGTGTGTGATTTAGGATTTTCTATTGCTATTTCAGGTAATAGATATACTGGCTGGCACAGAGTAAAAAATTGGGGGGGGAAGAGGGATGAATGAAAAGAGAGATGAGAAGTCAGAGAGAAGCTGAGTTTTGTCTAGCAATTAGTTGCTTACTAAGTCCTAAAAATGATGATTATGGTTATTGCTTTTGTTGTGGGCTTTCCCCTCTGATCTTCTGTTTATACTCTGTATTGTACAGAAAAGAATTAATCTTCCTATGAATACCAGTCATTCATCAAGTAGGGCAAATGAGCCAACATCCTTTGAAATGATTAGACAAAATAAGAATATCCTTTCTCTTCTTCTCAGGTAATTTGATGTGAGAATTAATTTATTAACTAATTTTCTGAAGGAATAAGTGACCACTAACTTAAAATAGGATAGGAGTTTGGACACAGAGGGGAGCAGAAGTACTATAGGCAATATAAAAGCAGAGGCCTCAGTGTATGCTATATACTAAGGCAAAATGATTGAAAAGTTTACCAGAATCGCTAAAAGTATTTTGACCACCTTCAGCCTCCCATTGCAAAATTTGACTGTAATTGTCAGTTATTCATGTTGCAAATATCTCCAAATATCACACTACACACAGAATTTGTATGGCCAAGAGGTCTTTGTCATGAGCAATATGGTGCTAAAAGACTATAATAGGGAGAAACAGACATTATACATTTTAAAAATTAATGCAAAGGTAGAATACGATAATAATAGAATGGTAATTCAATCAATGCTTGATGTTATACAATCAGAATACAATAGTGAGACTAGAAATCACTTCAAGTCTTTAAACAGAGGGAATTTCATGCCAGGGATTATCATACAAGTGATAAAATACATGAGAATCTCCAACCCCAAAATTAGCAATTGCAAGAAGGTACTACCACTCTTGTTCTTGATCATCAAAGGAAACAGTCAATGTTAAAGAAGCCAAAGCTACCCAAAAGGAAGAAGCTGATTCATGGCGGTCCTGTGTAGTCAAACAGAGAGCTATGGAGAAGATGCAAGTACTGCTAGAGAAGCAAAGAGAAAATTACCCTAGTGGCTCCTTCCCACTTGCCCCCTAGTCTTAAAACAGAGCCTTCAACTGACTGAAAAAAAAAAGTTAAAACCCAGGTCACATGAGAGCCTGGAACACAACCTGCAATGATCAGCACCTACTACAGGATAGAGCCAACAAAGGAATGAATTTAAAATCAAAACAAGTCAAGGACTGGCATAAGTAAGCACAGTATGAAGCCAACAAATGAGAGGTCTGTCAGAAGAACATAACCTTTGAAGTTTGAAGCCATGAAGAAAGAATGGAATGTGAAGAGGAGAAGGAAAGGAGAAAAGCCTATCTTGGGGGCAAACAATGTGAGTCTGGATGAGTAGGACAGACTCAATGGTACGAGCATGAAACAATGAGGAGAAGACTAGACAATTGGAAAAGAGTGTGGTTTGTCTAGACAAATTTGGAGGGTCAGAAAACCTTGACTGCTAGAATAAAAAGTTTGAAATCAATCCATAGACCAGCACTTCCCAAAGACTGCTACATAGGATGCTAGTTCTGGAAGATGCTGAAATATTTTGCTTGTGTAAAGGGTGTCATCATCAAAAGAGTTTGGAAATGTTAGGGTTTTCAGAGTCTTTTCTATTTGATTTTACATTTGTTTTGTTTATGTGTTTGTTTGTGATGCATCTCAAGTGCCCAGTGTTTTGCCACAAGACACTCTGAAGAAACTGCTAAAGAATTTGGAAATCCTGCCACTTAACACACTGAATGAGGAATGAGATGTTCTTAAAGCAACTAATCCCCAAAGACTGAAGTAAGTTAAAATACTATTATAGTAAACTATAGTTGATTCAGATTTCAAGTAATTCAGAGTTTATGATCTATTAGCTGGAACTGTGCTATCAATTGAAAAAGTGTTTGTTGAAAAATAATCAAGTGTTAATCGATTTTAACATAATAGATTTGATCTGAAAAAAGAAAGCTGACAATTGCTAATAAGTCTCATTTATTCACTGAGGCATAAATGGCAAATCCTCTTATTAAGTCAGGAGTTTTAGTTGCCAAAATCTTTGTAACAAAATTTATTTAAGATTATTCTAAACGAAATTGTTACCCAATCCAAAAATTGTTCTAATGATGGAGACCTCTGTTAAGAAGGTCAAAATGGCTCTTGATAAAAACTTTTAAAACTACTGAAACAAACCCCATTGTCTACAGGCATGAAGTAATGGGTAGGAAAGAGTTAATGTCAGGCTTGCAGCCCATTCCTTCCCTTCTTGGGCAGTTGAAGAGTGGGGGAAGCATGACTTTGGCCAAACCTCTCTGAAAACATTATTCATAGAGCACACTAGTGGAAAAACACCAGGAATCCTTACCTACAAAATGTTTGGGGAGGATATACCTGGTGAGTCTGACTTGCTTATTGTAGATAAGGTGGAATTTATGGTTTATGGAGCATAGATGGCTGGAGAATGGGGAGTAGTCACATGAACTATGTAATTAAGTAGAATACAAAACAAGGGTTTTCCAAAACTAACTTTTATGATCAATACTCCTGCATATATTACTCATAAACCTCATATGTTAATCCCAAATTGAAATGTGAATCAATGTGGGAGAACGCAGCAATGAGGAGCTGCATTTGACATTTTGAGTTCCTCCAGGGAAAGAATGTCCTGCTATTCACCTAGACCCTTTGAATCATTAGTAGATCTTGTTCCTGGTTAAGAGCCATGGTCTTTCCTTAGTCTGATTTGACAATTTAGCTATTTGTAATAACATAGATTGGCAGAGCTGGCATGATGAACTTTTAGACCTATACATTATAATGACTTACACACTTTTAAAAAAGAAATAGAGGGGTTGAAAACATAGTATTTGTTGCTGGGATAGTTACTTGTGTATTCTTGGTATGGAGTGGCAAAGACCTTTAGTCAAACTATAGGGGAAAATCTTAACCATGGAATTTGGAGTAATAGATTTAGATCTGGGGAAATTGGGTAAGTGAATAGATAAAGAATGCAAGTAGAAGGAAAGTTAATTAAAACATACTATTCCCAGGCTGCTGATAGCAGTCCTGGTAAAAATCTAGACACATATAAGAAGACACTAGAACAGAAGAAGAAGTAAGACTTTTTTTTCTTGATTTAGTAAAGACATTGTAGTCCATCACAATCCAGGTGACCTCAAATTCCACAGGTTATGCTGTTAAGATTGGGACACTTTATATAGAAATACAAGCACAAACCTGACAAATTCCTGCTAGCATGGATTCTCAGAGTAAATGATCAGAGAGCAAAGCACTAATTTTATATACAGCTGAATGAAAGGAGTTATTTGGGTTATGGCTGATCCCCAAGTGGCTGAAAACGTTTGTGGAAAGACACTTTCAGATGGTTCGATAGCTAAAGTGTTACAATGGATTAAGGTAAATTTCTGCAGCTGACACCAAGAGAAGTAATTTCCCTATACTCTCTTTGACCAACAAATGGAATACTATCTTCTGAACAGGGAACAGGGGAAAGCCATCCAGCTTTGACCCTATGATGATCAGAAAGATACATATAACTTATTGCCATTTACACAGACTAGATAGATGCAAGAGCATGTAATTAACTATGGTCTTGGAGTGGGGGATAGAGAGGCGAGGGTAAGATTATATTCAGAAGATAACAAGAGATCTGCTAGATCAGTGATCATGAATGGGGCTAACCAATGGGGAAAAAAGATTCATGCTACCCAAAAAGAAGATGGCACTCTGAGGGAAAAAGAAAAAGAAGGAGGGGGAGAAATGTGATTAGGGAAAATATTAGACATTCCATGATTGTATTGCTGTCAATGGAATGGATACTGTGTATGAGGAAGGGATTCTGTGCTTATCACACTCACAGGATATTGAATGAGTAAGCCTTTCCCTCTGTTTGAATTGGACCTGATAAAATGGAACTTTTGGAATTGCCCAAGCCCTTTTTGGATTTAACTATTAACCAATATGGAATTCTGGGATGTCATAAAAAAGGGGTCATTACTCTGATAAAGGAAACAATAGTAGATGTAGTAGAGTGAGTATTCTTAACTCCCTTAAAATAGCCCTGTCTGGCCAGCACATAAGGCAGACTTTCATGGAGATCAAGAGTGCATTATCAGGGATTAAATAAAGTGCTCCCCTTTATTTCTTTAGCCATGACCAATATGGGAAATACTACATAAAAAGAAGCAGAAGAACAATAATCCACAAGCGATTGGAACGCATTAGATTTAGCTAAAGACTTCTTTTCTATACTCATTTTGAAGTCCAGCCTGACACAGTCTGTGTTATGAAGAATGACAGTCATTCTTTGCGTAAACATCCAGTAGTACGATTGCTGAATCTCATGATAATTCTACTTTTAATGTTTTGAGGAACCTTCATACTGTTTTCCCCAGTGGCTGCACCAGTTTGCATTCCCACGAACAGTGCATGAGGTTTCCTTTTTCTCCACATCTTTGCCAACACTTGTTATAGCCATTCTGACAGGTGTGAGGTAATATTTCATTGTGGTTTCGATTTGCATTTCCCTGTCAATGAGTGATGCTGAGCATCCTTTCATGTGTCTGTTGGCTCTCTGGATGTCTTCTTTGGAGAAATGTCAGTTCATGTCTTTTGCCCATTTTTAATTGGATCATTTGGGGGTTTACTTTGGGGGGGTGTTGAGTTGTATAATTTCTTTATATATTTTGGATATATATGTGAGTACTCATGTAGAATTTAAGAAACAAAACAAAGGGTGGGTGGAAAAGAGAGACAAACTAAAAAACAGACTCTTAACTGTAGAGAACAAACTTATGGTTACGAGAGGGGAGGTCGGTGGGGGATGGATGAAATAGGTGAAGGGGATTAAAAGTACACTTACCTTCATGAGCACTGAGTAATATACAGAATTGTTGAATCACTATATTGTACACCTGAAATGAATATAACACTGTATATTAACTATACTGGAATTAAAATAAAATAATAATAAAATAAAGAATGACAGTCAATATACTTGTATAATTTTTTTCAAATGGATATTTTAACTTACAGTCATTACCATCATAATTTAATGTGACAAGCTTTGAACTTGATAACCATTAAGAATAGCTTACTGTACTACATTCATAATATCATCACTGTGCCTCAGAAGAAGCATTGCAAGAAAAGTTAAGGACTATTGTCTTAAATGATGTATATAGACTGACTGATTATTCCAGATCGAATTCAAGACCTGCTCCATTCTAAGAAATTTTAGCAAATGATGTGGGATCAAGCAGCGAGAGACATTTCTCAAACTTTAAGAAATCAATGATTATTTTTTACCCTGCTACTGAAGAATGAGCCCTAGTAGAACTATTTGTAGAAATCACATTACCCAACTAGGAATACTGCTGAATCCTATTGACTAAGAAGTCCAAAGCTCTTCAAAGGTCCTGGGTTGCACTTGGGTATGTTTAAAGGGGATATTTTCACTGATAGAGAAAATAGATTCTCTGCTTTGTGCACAGGGAAATGCTGAAAAATAATAAATATGTACTGTTCAGAGCCAAGAGGAAATACTAACTACTTTAATACCCTGTAGTCCATGAATCGGCGCTATCACCCAAGCAAGTACAGGGGCAATTTAGGGTAATTTGGTAAAAGTGAATGACTCAATAGCAGAAGAGCCCCCGATGTGTCCCTCTGGCTCCACTTACCCGTCCCTGTCACACGACCTCTCATGACCCATTCCAAATAGTTAAATTAGACCCTTTGGTAGGAGAGCTTCTCAACTGTTAACTGAGTAATGTCTGGTAAGACATCCTGTTTACCTGCACAGGGTTGTTTTCTGCAGTACTCAGTGGTAGAATTGAGTTCAGTGTAGGGAATATTTGGACCATGCCCTTAGCTCAGAGGGTGGTGGTAGAGAGGGCCACATGCAGAATCTTACAATAGATTTGTAGGTAGTATGGTCTGAAACAAAAGCCTGGGATGGACTGATCATGCTTTTGACATGTTGTGACCTTTTTTAAGCAAAAAGTTAAATACTCTGGGTATAATATATTAAGAAAAAACTACCAATTCCTTATTCTACAAACATGTACAGTGGTAAGAAAAGTAAAATATATAAAGAATCAAAGGCCATTGTTATTTAAATGTGAGGCTGAAGAGAACAGCATTATATAGAGATTGCAGGCCCAATGTGTGATCACACTCCCCATGCATTTTAAGGGCTGCAAACGAATATCTGATTTCTTCTTCTTTTTTTTTTTTCACAAGTCATATAGTAAATAGATAGCACTAACAAAGTCAAATATTAATAACCAAGAACTACAGATCCTCAAATCCCCTTTCCCCTAACCAGCAAAACCCATAGAAATTTACACTGACCAAAGTAAACAGAACATAAAAGTCAAACCACTTAAACGGTTGACATTTAGGGATGGAGCCAGGCACTCGCTTGCTTTCATCCTTCTGAATCACCAGTGTTATAACATTAACAGAAAATAAGTGATATTATAGACATGGTGTAAAAGTTAGTGTTAAGGTCCAATGAGCACTAATTTAATTAATACCTGCTGGTGATTGACATAATTTTAAATTTCACCTTGGCAAAAGAGAACCATTTTATTTTGCACATCATAGCTGTTTTTTCTTTTGTTTTTCTAAATAGGAAAGAACCATTTTCAGAAAATAGCCATGGCCACATTGATTATGACCAAAATTAATTTTGAACTGCACTTATTAGTTGCAATGGGCATGCTTAACTTGGGACATAGAATATATGATTTATCAAATTTGCTTTTCTCCGTTTCTCAGGTATTCTGTTTTTTTTGGAATATAAAATTAAAACATCCTTTTGAGAAATTACTTCCCTGATCCAGGACACATATAAGCTTTACCTTATTAAATTGTTATAGTATATACCAAATTATAGTATATATAATTTTTTGGTGAGTGCTGGTGATAGAGGATTATGGCCAAGTATACCATGATTATTGCCTTTCAGTGTCTGGGTTTCCCCTTGTAGTATACTCTGAGTGCTTAATTAGAGAGAGAAAGGAAAACTGTGATTTCTTCCCTAGTAGACAACCCTAGGCAAAATGATGGTTGTGGTAGTGTGGGTGCTGAGGTATCCTAGAAAAAAGCAAAATGAATAGAGATAACTAGTCAAAATTGTGTCTATAGAAAAAGAAAAGGCCCTTCATCAATTGAAACTCTTCTAGTAGCAGGTAATCCCAGCTCCAAATATGACTGGTGAAGTCCTTTGTTTTGGACAGAACTTGCTGTTCTCCCTTGTTCTTTTACTATGTATCTCCGATGTATTCTTAGTTGCCTTGATAAAAGTCACTTTTCACAGGAGCTCTACAGAACGCATATCACCTAACCATCAGAGACTCATGGAATTCCACATAACCATTAATCTTTCAATGAGAAATGGAAAATGTGTGGGAAACTAATTATTGTGGACTCACTGGTTATGAGTTATAAAAACCCTGACATGTAAAAGAAATCTTAAATATGGAAAGAATTCATTTTTATATGTGGTTTATTGGAATGGCTAAAAAATATTTGACTCCATTGTCATCTTATACTAAAAACTTTAGGCAGTGAACATGGTTTTAAAGTTTTCTATGTGGTGTCTACATCAAAATACACAAAGGATTATATAAGGGATATAGTTTGTTGATCTAAGATTATCACTGTTATGTCATCATCATCATTAGAAGAGGAGAAGTAGGGGAGAAAGGAAGGGAAGGGAAGCAGCAGGTGGAGGGGAAGGAGGAGGAGGAGAACAAGAAGACAGAAGAACAACAAAAATAATTAAAAATGTATTACATGCTTAGTAGTAGTCTAGGCACTTTTATGCATTTCCCTCCTTGTTTTTGTTTTGGTTCTTACAACAATGCTATGAATACTTGTTGTTATCTTCATTTTATAGATGAGGAAAGTGAGATTTAGAGGAATGAGAAACTTGCCAAATTCCATTAATAATAGTGTATGTTTGCCTTTCAAGATTACTCAAATTGCTCACATCCTTCTCAGAGTTTATAGAGCAACTCTCATGGAGAGCAGCAACTGATTCAAGTTCAGAGACAAGAATCCTACATGGAACTGAAGAATTTTTCTGAGAAAGGAAATAAGATTCAGGCATAGACACTTCTCAGATCACATTATGACACAGTTTAAAGTAAGCTTTTTTTCTTCCTTTATGCCACTGAATCCTAAAGCAAATAAAAATCCACAGAGAACAAAAATACCAAAACAATCCCATAAAAATATTTGAAGCAACTTTGCTAAGAAGTGGTTTCTTAGGGAAACTTTGCTGAATCTGAATGCCCTCCTTACTTCCCTCCCACACATATTCCTCCATCACCCAAAACCTATCCTGAGACAATCCTAGAAACATTAGGAACTTAAAAAGTGGAAACTCTCATGGAAAGGATTATGTATCTCTTTTGTGTTTCCCCTCTTTAATATAACGGTAAAAAACTTGAAGATTATAAAGACCATTTGTCTTTCATGAATGTGGGAAATAGAAAAATGACTAGGTTTACCAACAATATATCTCAGTCAAAAAGAAAAGGTTTAAAAATAAGTAAATATGATCAAATAAAGGTGCCACGTTTATTTAGAAACATTTCTCCTAGGATCCTTCAATAAATGTTTGACTAAAGTCTGCCCTTGAAAACACACAGACAACTTGCACTAAAGTCACAAATTATGCATACACATTTCTAGGACCAAATTTGGCCCAATGCTTAATTAGTGTCTGGCTGTGATTACATCTGTGGTTTTGAATTTCAAATCTAAATTTTCAGTGTTGCAACAAAACTTGTAAAGCTTCCTTTAATTTCTGTAGGGGAAACAATATCAAGAGTAGTTTCGTATTTCAGTTAGACTGAGAAAATATTTTTCCTTAATCTGAAAGCGAGTCCTCTCAGATGCAAAAAGGACGAAAAAGTGATTTAAATAAATACTGAAATACTGTGAATAAATAAGCGTTGGCCTCTTGAGTTTGACTTCTGAATGCCAAGAGATTTTTAAGTAACATCATTCTGGGCAATGAGTATTGCTTTTTCCTCTCTGTTATCTGAGAGATAGAAAGCATTTATCCTTTTCTATTTTTCTTTCTCTGTTTCTTCCCCCTACTTCATTAATCATTCACAAGTGGCTAGCTAGTAAGTACAATTCAACTCTTGCGAACCACATAAACACATTTTTCCCTGTGTTCTTACTATCCTTTTTCTATTGTGTGTCTCACACATCAGTTATAAAGCTGAATTGAAACTGTCTTTCTTTGAAAGGGGTACATTACCATTAAAGAGCATTTATATATATTATTATATATTTCACCGTGGTTTGTCATTTGTTCTTGGATCTTCAGTTGCAAAGTCTTACCTCATACTGAGCTTGAACTTACTGAAAAGCAAGAAATCCATGTATAAAAACTTCCCTAAGTACTCCATTTAGGTTTGGGTTTTATGTCCATATTCACAGTTGAACTAAGTCACTATCTATAATATCAAATGGCTTGATTATAATGTATACTTAAAATTGGAAAATTTTATGTGAAATGACTGAACTTGTAAAGTCTGGGGCTTTCATATGAATGGCCTCTGAAAATAGAAATTTTCAACGAACATGTCTTTTGATTGTCTAACGTCCAATTCATTTTTGAGTGAGCAATAGCTGGGAACAATTTAATTTGATCACTATTAGCTATTCCATATTTCTTAATTTTAAATATTGACTCTTATGACTTGACACTCCAAGTGTTTTTACTGATATTTAATGTTTAAAAGTGTTCTTAAGGATTCTCATCAAGGCTACCTTCATAGTGCAAGACTACAATGTCACAGAGCTGACAGGAAAGAGAAAATTTCTTTCAACTGGTTGTTACTAATTTCAAAGTAAGGATATGCTCTTTGGTTTAATTGTATCTGATTCTTGCATAATAACTTTTTTCCTGGCATGTCATGTATTTCTTAGGAACTAGAGTTAACCTCTTATACATACAAGTATCTCTGGAGTCTGAGCAGCTTTGTGTCAATTACTGATAGTTGGGAAACTGGCTGTTAGGTAAATTTTAGACTTTACGAAGACCCAAAGTAACAAATAAAGTATCCCCAGTGAGTTAAAGAAACAGGAAGAAGACTTTGCATTCAATTACCTGCTCTGAATAATCCAAGGTCATAAGACATTTCAAATGTCCTGTGGCCCCAGATCATATTATGGAAATTAAAATGTATTATTTGTCTCAAACATTATAAATTTTCAATGAAAACAAAATGTATTTTTCCTGTAATTCAGTATTGAATTTTATAAACAGCAGGCAAATCTTTCCAATATTCTGTAATTTATGGTGTAGAATTCATGTGACATGATCAAGAGCTATAACTTAACTGAACATATATTATTTCTCAGTTAATATGACTGAAAATCAGTATGTCTGAATTCTGTTACACAGAAGAACCAGGAAAAAATAATTGCTTCCATTAGAACAGTCCAAAATCTTTTTATAGACTATAATCAGTGATATGATTTACTTTTGAAGTGCCACTCTGGGACAAGGAACATTGATAAAAATTCTATTCTTCATTGCGATGGATGATGTTACTGACCCATCGTCAATATGTGCTACTGTCATCTTATTCACTGAATTATCCACACTCTTTCTACAGCTTTCCTTCATAACCAAAGCACTAGCTTTTGCAAATAAGGAAAGTGGCAGCATGTACCCATGCCTGACCCCCACACATGTGTGTGCACACTTCAAATATCTTGTGTAATTTATAAGTTCAAGTTTTCAATATCAAGACAAGCAAGAGGACATACTGATCTTCGATGAAATAAGAATAGAAATGTAAAAAATGTTATAGTAGATAGGCAGAAATTCTTCTATTTGTAGCTAAATCAAATTCAGAAGTTCGATTAGAGCTATTAAGAAATATTAGATCGCAGGAAGGGAAAAATGAAGGGGGGGACATCAGAGGGGGAGACGGAGCATGAGAGACTATGGACTTTGAGAAACAAACTGAAGGTTCTAGAGGGGAGGGGGTGGGGGGATGGGCTAGCCTGGTGATGGTTATTAAAGAGGGCACGTACTGCATGGAGCACTGGGTGTTATATGCAAACAATGAATCATGGAACACTACATCAATAACAAATGATGTAATGTATGGTGATTAACATAATAAAAAATTTATTTAAAAAAAGAAATATTAGTATTGTTATTAAATGATAAAAAGCAGATTATTTTTTAGAAAGCAGATTTAGATCCTGAATATCTCATAAGGAAAAACTTCATTGTTTATTTCTTTAAGGTGTAGGTGACTTCCCATGTGTAACTTTCAAAGGTATTTTTTTTATAATTTGAAAAAAATCTTAATATCATTTGGGACTTTTTTGTGCATTAAGGTAGGGCAAATTGAGATCAGTTTCGCTTGAAATAACCACTTTGCAGAGGTGCTAATTTCTGCTTCAAGGTCTTGAAAATTCGTGCAACGTCAACAAGCATTTACCAAGTACATATGATTTGTCCTGCACTGTGTTAGGTATTGGGCTCCAAAATTAAAACAAATTTTCCTTGTCTTTAAGGAACTTATGATATGATTAGGAAATGAATGAGTTGTCACGTCATTACCATATAATGCGAAAAGTAGAATTATAAAATCACAGGTTTCAGTGAAAGCATATGGATAGGGTTGAGAGTTATGAGAAGTTTCTTGTAGGATATGACAGGTTTCATGGTAACTGAAGATGCCAGCATCAGTGGTGACACCACTTGTGTGTATATGGATGAGACCAAAAAGAACACATGCTTGAAACTGTCTCTTTGCTTTACAGCTTACCTCAATGTTGTACTTCAAGAAAGCCAACCTATACCTGATTGTAAAATTTCCTAATGGCTTGCAATTCCCTGGCAATCCATATAAAACAACATTGTCTGAAGATAGACCTAACTGTATCTTTAAAACATTTGTTCTAAAAAAAATAAGTAAAAATAAATAAAAATAAATAAAACATTTATTCTTCCCACCCTTTTCTGATGTTCCTGTTCATCCTACATATTGATGTCACTAGGCTATCTTACTGTTATTCCTTGTTCAAACTTGTCCAGTCTAATAGATTTGTATAGAAATTAATGTACCTTGTTTATCTGAATCATTGTAGATAGTCTCTGAGTAAGTAAAAATAGATTTATGATGGAGTTGCATTCATGATAAGAAAAGTGACTTTTCACAATGGAAAAATCATGCAAATAGAGATTCTATATTAGTGTTCTCATTTGGGGGAAAGAATATCTCCAATTTTTACTTTATAGTTATTTCCTGATTTTTAAATACATTAACTACAGGAAAAAGTTCTTGGAATATTGTTAATATATTTAAATACAAAATACACCATGAAAATACCTTAATTTGCCTCTCCTTATTAGTATATAAGCACAGCATTGCTTTCTTATGCAGCTTTATTAAGATATACTTTACTTGGGGGGGGCCTGGGTGGCTCAGTCGGTTAAGCGACTGCCTTCAGCTCAGGTCATGATCCCAGAGTCCTTGGATCGAATCCCACATTGGGCTCCTTCCTCCGCAGGAAGCCTGCTTCTTCCTCTCCCACTCCCCCTGCTTGTGTTCCCTCTCTTGTTGTGTCTCTCTGTGTCAAATAATAAATAAATAAAATCTTTAAAAAAAAAAAGATATACTTTACTTGGCAAAAAAAAAATTCACTTGTTTTAAATGTACAATTCAACGGTGTTTAGTAAATTTATGAAATTATGAAACTAACACTATAATCTAACTTTAGACCATTTTCATCACTCCAAAAAGATCTCTCATACCCATTTTCAGCCACATTTTATTCTTACTCAACAATACTTTTTATCCTTAAAAAATTATAATAAAATATTATAGGTGATCTTCCACTTCCAGTCTTTATTCTAAAATTTCATTTGTATTCATATTTGAAACTGGAAATAAGCATACTCCTATGTTTACCCTTAACTGTATTATTTAGAGTCCAGTCTAAGCAGCAGTAATAAAATAATCCAAAGTAAAATATCTTAATGAGAGATAGAAGTTTTTATTTCTCTCTTGTGTAACAGGTAAGTAGTATAAGCTGCTAGAGGAGTTCTATCATCGTCAACACATAGTTTTCATCTCTGAGTCCAAGGGCAGAGCTCCAGTTTCTTCATCTTACTAGCCAAAGGGGAAGAGGGAGAAAGCCAGAAAGTTGCATGTTGATCTCTTATGGGACAAGACCTGAAAATTACACACATCATTTCCATTAAAGGAATGTGGAAAAAGTGGTCATGGTGTCCACCTAAAGCAGAGGTCTCTGTTTTTAGAGATGGGAAGGCAGAAAATAAGGCATAACTAATCATTTCTTCCACAGCACCTTGTGTATTTAACCACAGATTTTAAAATGCGAGGACTATCTTTCAAAAATTTATCTTTGTCTCCTCCATGGTATCTTTTTCAGGTGCTTAATAAAAATTATTTTAATTAAATTTAAAAGCTAAGGGAATATGTTTATGTACATGTTAGTTATTCATTCAAGATAGGAATAGAAGCATGCCTCAATTCTATTTAACTATGAGTAGTAAAAACTTAGAAGCTTGACAAAGCCAATCCACTGAGAATCAAAAACAAAACAAAACAAAACAAAACAAAACAAAGCAAAACAAAAAACAAAGAAGTAAAATAGACGAGAAATCGGCTCCAAAAAATCTCCATACCAACTATCAGATAGGAATATAGCTCAGGAAGTTGAACATTTTAGCAAGTGCTTTTGAGATGATGATGAGAATTAAAAGTATATCCTGACAATTTGCATCAGCAGCATTGTTCCAAATCAGTTATAATAATTTGTTGTAATCATTGCCTATGCTGGTAAAAATGGTTAGTTCCCCAAGCACTTTGGAAAAGAAAATAATTTTATTCTAATTTTCAGAAGTAAGTTGAAAATGAAAATAATGTTATAAATCATATAACTCAAACTCCTCATTTAAAAAATCAATCTTTACTAAAAGATAAAGTATGACACGCTTAAAGATATATTTACAGTTCTTTCACTCAACTAGTATTCACTAAACATTTATTAAGGGACAGATAATATTCTCAATTCTAGAATTGCAGGATTGAATAAAGCAGAGAAAGTCCCTATTCTTGAGGTATATATATTTAAAAGGGAGTAGGCAGAAAATAACCAAAAAATAATTCACAGGGGAGTAATAAAAATAAATCAACTTGATTATGCATTATTTAGAGGTATGCAGGGAATTCAGGTACAGTGGTATGATGGTTGCCTTCTTCAAGTCATCAAAGAATTTTGAGGAGATGGTATTTTAATCCAAGATCTAGTTTTGGGAAATTCAGGTAGAAGAGCTAATGCAGAGGTTCTGAGGCCAAAACAAGCCTGATATACTCAAGGAAGAGAAAGGTCAGTGTGGGTGAAGTAGAGTTTTAGGAGAAAGAACAGAATTAGATGATATAAGGAAGTCCAAGTCTGATAGGGCTTTGTAAGGCAAGGAAATTGTTTCATTCTACATGCAGAAGGTAGGCTTTAGTTTTAGCAAGACAGGGAGATGATCTAGTTTTTATAAGATCATTTTGCTTTCTATGGTGAATAACTCAAGGTTGGGGTAGTGAAGGGAATCAGGGATAATGATGCAGTGTTCTGGATGAGAAATAATATTGACTTGGAAAAATGTAGTAGTTTTGGAGGAGGAAAAAATATGATTAGGTATAGACTATATTTTGGAGATTAAAGTGAACAAAGTTTGAAACGGTTTTGAGGGACAGCTGGGTGGCTCAGTCGATTAAGCATCTGCCTTTGGATCAGGTCATGGTCCCAGGGTCCCTGCTCGGCAGGGAGTCTGCTTCTCTCTCTCCCTCTGCTCCTCCCTCCTGCTCATTCTCTCTCCCCCTCTCTCAAATAAATAAATAAAATCTTAAAAAAATAAAATCTTAAAAAGAAAGAAAATGGGTTTGAGATATTGGGACAGGAGTTAAGGAAAAAAGAATCAAAAAAGAATACTAAAAAGAATTTTTAGTATGATCATTATAAAACTTAAAATTTGTTTTTGTCTGTTTTTATAGAGTCTTTAACATAGGCAGAATAAGATTTCAAATCAAGGATTAAAAGTTAGTATGAGCCACATAAAAACTGAGATGTATTTTAGATATCTACGTAACGGTATCAAAGCAGGCCTTGGTGTTTGAGTCTGGAGATAGAAGGAGCAATTAGTCTGACAGGACAGATTTAGAAGTCATTGGTATGCGGATATCATCAAAGCCATGGGAACTGATGAGGTCCTTTGGGAATGTGTGTAGACAGAGAAAAGACAAGGGTCCGATTCAGATAAAACTTTGGGGGTTCTAACATTTATATGTCAACTAGAGAAAAAGGATCCTACAAAAAAGACTCCATCAAAGGTTCCAATGCAAGTAGGAGGAATTTTAGTATCTCAGAGATTATTAAATTTTGTCCAAAAATTACTTTGTAGAAATATTAACAAAACTTAGATAATAATTCTTGGGCAATTAATCAGCTTGATGCTGATACTTAGATCCTTTCAGTGTTTTGCTGTCTCATATTCTTAGGTTGCAGTCAATTACATGATATTAAGTCAGTCAGCCATAGTACAAACATTGAAATGTTCATTTTCATGGCACACTGTGACAAAGTACAATTTGCTGTTAGGTGAACCCACTTTTAATGTTATCAATTGCTATTTCATGAAATTTTTTTGCCCAGATTCTCTTTTTCTCAAAGGGAGAATAATGATTATGTGACAAGATTTCCAAAGCATTGAGCATTGACATCTCCTTTAAAAGTCACATTTAAGCTTCATCACAATCATTGGGAAATTTCTTGGTAGAAAGGCATAATTTCATTATTGGGCATTTAGGCAATACTTCTTTCTAGAACCATGTATAGTAAATATGCGGTGAGGAATCTTTTTCAACTACCACCAGCACATATCATGTTTTGTAGCCACAATTATTATAGCTACAAATGGTGCTTTAATAATATTAATAGTAATAAGTATAATTATAATGTGTGTACTGTAACAATAAATGTATACATTGAGTAATTTAAATTGCACATTGTTTACATGATTATGTAATCTCAGAAAGCAAATTTCTTGTCTTCTATCTGCACTTTGTGTTAGTCTTAGCACCACTCATAAATATTTTAATTTTTCTTTTTCTCCCTGAGACACATGATAGAAAAGTGATCCTCCACTTCTGAAGTTAGGAGTGACAAGTTACTTGCTTTGACCAATGAAATCTGAGTGTAACTTGAGTCACTTCAAGCAGAATCCATAAGCAGCAGAGTGTGATTTGTCAACTAGCCCTTCTCTGCTACACTGGAAAAGGATGAATATAATACTCAACAGTGAAAAACTAAAAGCTTTTCCTCTATGATCAATATCAGACCAGCATGTCCACTCTACTTCTATTAAACGTAGTACAAATTTTAGCCAGAGCAATTCGTCAAGAAAAAGAAATAAAAGGGAGGTAAATCAGAGAGAAAGAAATAAAATTTTCCCTCCCTATTTGCAGATGTCATCATCTTATATATATAAAGTGCCAAAGACTCTATAAAAACTAATAAACAAAAACTATTAGACCAAATAAATGAATTCAGTAAAATTGCAGAATACGAAATCAACATACAAATATCAGTTGTGTTTCTATATACTAACAATGAACTAACTGAAAGAAAAATTAGGAAAACAATCCCATTTATAATAGTACCCAAAAAATTACTTTGAAATAAACTTAATGAAGGAGGTGAAAGACATAAAAACTACAAAACATTAATGAAAGAAACTTAAAAATAAATGAACAATTGGAAAGATATCCCATGTTCATAGACTGAAAGACTTAATATTGCTAAGATGTTCATACTATCCAAAGCAATCAACAGATTCAATGCAATCCCTATCAAAAAGAAGATGGTATGTGTATATATATGTATACGTATATGAATGTATATATATGTATATGTGTGTGTATATATATATATATGAATGTATATATATATGAATATTATTCAGCCATGTAAAAGAATGAAATCTTGCCATTTGCAACAACATAAATGGAGCCAGAGAGTATAATGCTAAGCGAAATAAGTCAGAGAAAGACAAATATCACATGATTTCATTCATATGTGGGATTTAAGAAACAAAATAGATGAACAAAGAAAAAAAAAGAAAGACAAACCAAGAAACAAACTCTTAACCATAGAGAACAAATTGATGGTTACCAAAGGGGAGGTTGGGGGGGGGGGATGGGTGTAATAGGTGAGGGGATTAAGAGTACACTTATCATGATGAGCACTGAGTAACCTATAAAATTGTTGAATCACTATATTGTACACCTAAAACCAATACAACACTATATGTTTGCTATACTGGAATTAAAATAAAAAAGTTAAAAAATACAACCAACAATTAAACATAATGCAAACATTACCAGAATACAGTATAACATAAAGTCTTAAAAATATTTTTAGACTTGCAAAAAGAGAAAATGTGAAATGTGCTTATCCTTATACATTGGGAAGGGAATAAAAGATGTATTTTAGAAAAGAAAAAAAAAATCTCAATGGCATTTGTTTACAGAAGTAAAAAAACAAATTCATTTGGAACCACAGAAGACTGCAAACAGCCAAATTAATCCCAAAGGAAGAAGAACAAAGCTGGAGTCATCACAATTCTTGATTTAAAAAATATACTGCAAGTCTACCGCAGTCAAAACAGTATGGTAGTAGCATAACGACAGTCATATAGACCAATGGAATACCACAGGTAGCCCAGAAATAAACCCATGCCATGCAAATATGGTCAATTCATACCTTTAAAGGTATGAAAATACACAATGGAGAAAGGCTAGTTTCTTCAACAACTGGTGTTAAATAAACTGGCTATCTACATGCAAAAGAATGAAATTAGACCCTTATTTTACACCTTGCACAAACATCAACTCAAAATGGGTTAAAGATTTGAACACCTAAAACTTAACATTTAAATGCATGAAAATTAAAGAACCAAAACTATAAAACTCCTAAAAGAAAACATAGGAGAAAAGTTTCATGACATTGTTTTTGGCAATGATTTGCAGATTTGACACCAAAAGCACAGGCAACAAAAACAAAAATAATTAAGGGGGATTACATCAAACTAAAAAGCTTCTGCAAAGCAAAGGGAGCTACCAATGGAGTGAAAAGGCAACTTACAGAATGGGACAAAATATGTACAAATCATACATCTGATAAGGGGCTAGCCAACAAAATATATAAGGAGCTCCTACAACTCAATAACAAACAAAAATAATAGTTGATAAAAAATGGACTAGGAGGGCACCTGGATGGCTCAGTCGGTTAAGCGTCTGTCTGCCTTTGGTCAGGTCATGATCCCAGGGTTCTGGGATTAAGCCCTGGGTCAGGCTTCCTGCTCAGTGGGGAGCCTGCTTCTCCCTCTCCCTCTACAACTCCCCCTGCTTGTGTTCTCTTGCTCTCTCTCTGTGTCAAATAAATAAATAAAATCTTAAAAAATAAAGTGCTTTAAAAAATGGACTAAGAATTTAGACATTTCTCAAAAGAAGACAAAAGGCCAACAGATATATGAAAAAATGCTTCATGCAACTAATCATCAGGGAAATTCCAATCAAAACAATAATATATCACCTTACACCTATCAGAATAATTATTATCAAGAAAACAAAATACAGGGGCGCCAGGGTGGCTCAATTGTTAAGCATCTGCCTTCGGCTCAGGTCATGATCCCAGGGTCCTGGGGTTGAGCCCCACCTCAGGCTCCCTGCTTATTGGGAAGCCTGCTTCTCCCTCTCCCACTCCCCCTGCTTGTGTTCCCTCTCTCGCTGTGTCTCTCCCTGTCAAATAAATAAATCAAATCTTAAAAAAAAAATACAAATGTTGGTGAGCATGTGGAGAACCTGGAACTCTTGCACACTGTTGGTGAAAATGCAAAATGGCACAGCCTCTATGGAACACGGTATGGAGGTTCCTCAAGAAAGTAAAAATAGAATTTATCATATAATCCAGCAATCCCACTTCTAAGTATTTATCTAAGAGAATTGAAATCAGGATCTCAAAGAGATAGTATATTGAGATCCACACCATAGCTGAGGATGACTCACTGCAAGTTCCCTTTATGAGGTTAAATATTCTGGTTTATGGTTTATAACCTCTTTCTTAAACCCTAGAAAATACAGTATTTTCCTCCACACACTTGTCTCCCCTGTCCCCTCCTGGAGACATCTAGCTCCTATGGATAGTCCCCCTGGATGGCATCAAAGACAAGTATTTCAGGACAAATATTTTTCTTTTGCCTGACCACATCTGGTCCTAGGGAAACATTCAGACAGCTTCTGCCTTAATACTTTGGGAAAGCACAGGTTAATCCTTCTGCTGTCAGAGGAGTTAAACAACCAGTTTCTCATGCTTCAGATTTCTTGAGTATGAGTCAGACACTGTCCACTGTGTCTACCAAACTGCAGGGGATGCATTAAGATAAGTAGTCTCCTTAAAGTTTCAATTCAACCGTGGAGTGAGAAGCACCACCGTCCCTCTTGTACAGACAACATCCTCCAAAGACATCCCTATCTAATCAAAACGCTGCCAATTTTATTCCCTCGTGAGTGAGGAAGCTGAGTTAGACATCCACTTCTCTAAACCTCCTTTTGCACGATTGTCTCTCATCTCACCCTGGGATGTTGACATCAGTCATTCTGTGGCCCCAGTAGAATAGCAGGCTAAAATAAATTGATTTTAACATATGATAACACATACTTCATTCTTCGCTTTTTGTTATCCTTTTTTTCTTCGTTCAGATGACTACTTTGATCAGATTCTGTTCGAATCCCTAAGAAATTTCATGAACTTTACATTAAAAAAAACTTACTGGTGTTTTTTTAATTGATTTGTGCATTATTACAAGATAGATTGAAAACAATTTTAAATTTCACTTTATTCTTTTGGCTTGCAGGCCTCAAAACAATGTGGAAATAACCAGGGTTTTATTATGCCTAATCTTGCAGATAAATGGCATAATCAGCTTTCCTTTTAAATGCAAATCAAATAATCACAGATTAAGAATTTTATAGCCAGAAAAGATCATAGAGAGACTCTACACTAACCAATTCACTTTATCTTTGACTTAAGGGAAAAGACCTACAATTTTTAAATTACTTGCTCAACATTATAAAACTGATTAATATTAGAATCTAAATTTACTTAACAAAACTTTTCCCATTGTATCATGGTGTTTGGTATTTGTACAGAACTACAAGTGATTCTCAGTAATCATTAAAAAGGGTTAAATATTTTAATTTAATGACAACTTTCCTAAGAGGACCATTTAAAAGTAAACAATAGTCAAGTACTTTGAAAATATCAGTAATTAGACTCACTGCAAAACAACTGTGATCTCCATTTTTTGGGGTAGGTTTCCCATGCCTTAATTAGGGCCCTTCCTATTTTTGGCCAGGTACCACATTTATTTGGCAGGATAAAATTCCTCTCACTTCCTCAAGTTATGTTTCTTTTCCCCTAGTTTAGTAAATAGATTAGTGTTATTAGAGTTGGTGAATTTTGAAAGGTGTCTAGATGGGAATTTCCATCATGATTCTCCTGGCCTCTCTGACTCTTAGACCTATACATTCACTCCAGGGCAAGAGAGGAGAAATGAGAAAACGCAGGATCAAGTCTGCTACTGTGTTTCCATTAACCCGAGTGGTCCCTTCACAACCTCGGAAGTGCAGAGAGTGAATGATGGCCCAAGTGGGGCAGGACAGATCGATTCCGTAATTTTTACTCACTGTTTCTCCGCAGCCCTAACTGGCTATTGATTGGATGAGCTGGAGATGGGTAGTGCCTCTGGGACCTCAGAAGGACTGAGAGGAAATTCCCTCCCTCCATGCAGCAACACCTCCAGGCTCTTAGAGTCATTCACTTTCCAGGGGAGAGTAAAACAAAACTTAACAATGAAGTCATCTGAAGAGAAATAAATTTCATTCCCAACAAGAAAATGAACTCACTTTAGTGCTTATTCATCTTTCAGATTCCAATTAGATATTTATGCCCAAGAAAAGAAACATTTTATAGAGGTTCATAAAGTTGCAAAGTGGCTAATGTTTTTTAGGATCATTTCATCTAAAAACTGAAGCCAACAGTTAATAATACATTTGCCCCAATGCTTGGAGTAATTTGGAGTAAACTTGGTTTTCTGATTCCCAGTCCAGCAACCTCTATTCTTAGAAAAGTTTTCCCTATCCTAACAGAACCACAGAGAGACAAACTCAGTTCTTGCTTTGGATCTTGTTATGCCACCTTGTGTCAACTAAAACTGATGCAGCCACCTATCCCCACTGTGAAGATATATCCAACCTCATGGATGCCAGACAAGAGAAATGAAAAAAACCTAGGATTATTAACATTTCTAGACCAATGTACCAAGTCTTAAGCTTGCCCTACCTGTGGAATCTCTGCTTTCCAAGATTAGAAATGTCCATAAGGTTCAAGACCATTTAAGTCAAGATTACTTCTCTTTTCAGCCTAAATAGTACTAATTTTAAAAACTCTTCTTCTCAACCTTATTGTTTCCTCTTTTCCTCCAGTGGGAGAGCCATCAATGTAGGCCCCTGTAAGGAATGGAGAGCATCATGTGGTTCCAGCTGGAGGAAAGGAAGACTTTGCCATACCTGTTTGAGAAATGTAAACTAGGTATGAACCTAGCATGGGCAGTTAAAGTCTGCTGCTGGAATCAAAGGTATCTCTGAGGACGCAGACACGTAGGGAAGTCTTCAGGGATGGGATTCTTTAGAGATGGAAAGGCTAGAGAGATTTGTTTAATGGCATTACAAGTTTGAAAAGAGAATGATACAAAGGTTGCTAGGGTTACAATAAGTTTTTCTAGGTCAGTGGTTCTCAACCACAGGTGATTTTGCCCCCTGGGAGCGTGTCCCACCAGGGGACATCTGTCCATATTTGGATACATTTTTGGTTAGCAAAACTTGAGAAAGGAGCTATTGATATCTAGTGGGTAGAGAACAGGGGTGCTGCTAAACATCCTCTAATACACATGCAACAAATGCCCCATGCAACAAATTATACTGTCAAAAATGTTAATAATTCTTAGATTGAGAAATCCTGTTCTAGATCACCTGTGTTCATATGGATTTCAAAATCCTATCATTTTTCAAAGAGTATCTTGTATTCCACCCAACAGATTATTAGTTCAGACATAGAGAATGGTTCAGGCAAAGGAGTTTCCTGGGTTTTGGTTTTTGGAAGGATCTTTTAATGTTTGATTTTACTACAGCATAACATAGATCATAAGACTGTCTGAAAAGCCTATAAGAGAGGTCATCATTGAAAGATTGAAGGTCATGATTAGAACTCAGGGATGGTGGTTTGCCTCTTGGAAATTTAATTTATTAACATTGAATTTGTTCTTTTTTTTATGGTAAATGGGAATATTACCTTCCTTGCTCCTGTTGCAAATTCATGGGTCGTGCTACTCTTTCTGCCCAAATGTCTGTGAGCACAAAGGGTGTGGCATTTAATTTCTGAGTGGTGACTTCCCAGCTCTCCTTTTACCCAGATGCCCTTACAAGTGACATTCTAAATAGTGGAGTTTCTATTCCCATAATGGATGCAACTTGAGCATCTTTATTTCAAGGTACTGAGACGTTGAATTTTGTGTTATTTCAACTTAGCCTGGGGTTTATTATGAGCAATACAGTTAGTAAAACTTTAAAATGGGTTATTTTGAGTTGCAAATGCAACCCAATGAAATTAACTATGAAGTTGGAAAGTTAATTTAAATTGAAACCTTAACAATTTCATTAACAAGAATAAGAAAACTGTCTATTTTATCCCCATTGTACATCAAGTAATTTGTCTGCTTTCATTTCCCAGATAGTTATTGATCGCCAACTATACAATTGATAAAACACTAGGTACTAGCAATTGAGATTTTGTCTGCTTTATTCACCGTGATCAACTAAGCATCTACTACATTGGTCAGCATATAATAGGCTTCAATGAATATTTGCTGAATAAATAAGTGAATACAAGTTTTAACAACCTAGATTCAGGGACCTGTGAGCTTTTGGGGCTGAGAGGATCCTTTCAACCCAATCAGTATTATCTCCATCATCTGGTTGGCAGAAGAGAGTGTGTGCTTTTGGAGTAGAACAGTGTTAATAAATCAAGACTATTTCTTCAATACAGCTCTATTTGAGAGAGTGAGAGGAGCCCCAAGAGAGTCCCTCCTCAAACTGGGATGCCTCTCCATTAATTTGGGGATATTCACCCTCTCACATCTGAAAGTTTCCAAACTGATGGATGAATGAGTACCTACTCCTGCTGGGGCTGGAGAAAGGTGTAGGCATGAGATGATAGATTTGAGAGAGGGGATGCCAATGCTGCAGCCCACCTTTGGAGCTACAGTGGCAAGCAGGTACTTCAATCAGTAGCTGTGCTCTCCATGCTAACCACCCCCAAAATGTCATTTACTAAATTTGGAAAAAACTAATCTCGATAGCAGTGCATATTTGCATGTGTGTGTGTATGTATGTGCATGCACATAGGGGTGTTGATTAAAACCCATCTGATACGTCTTGACAGGGAATTAGATGCATGCATCCTATCTCATGTAAGCTTCTCTTAAGTACTATCAAATATGCCTCATGTGGATACTCATCCATAAAGGGGAGCTATAATTAGGCAATGTTACAAAGAGAACCAATGAGGTGGTAGGGAGAGAAGAGGAAGTTTGGTTTTTGTTTTTTTTTTAATAAAGATTTTATTTGTTTATTTGAGAGAGAGAGAATGAGAGAGAGAGAGCATGAGACGGGGTAGGGTCAGAGGGAGAAGCAGGCTCCCCACTGAGCAGGGAGCCCGATGCGGGACTCGATCCCGGGACTCCAGGATCATGACCTGAGCCAAAGGCAGTCGCTCAACCAACTGAGCCATCCAGGCACCTGTTTGTTTGTTTGTTTGTTTGTTTTAAGAGCATTTAATTAAAGTGAATTTTAAAACAGATATATCTGGGTCTTAAGAACTGGAAGTTTGCTCTCCTAACAGTTGAAATTATTGGCAAGTTACAGAAGTGAACAGTTTTGGAGGGTGCTCCTAACCAAACGAGAAAGGGAAAGGTGTTGCATTGGTGTCAGTAATTGGAAACATAAAATGGTATTATTTCTCACTCCAGTCAGATGAGAATCCTAAAGAAATCCCTTTCAAAGAAAAAGATAGCCCTTGCCGATGAGATGCTTACATCTGGTAAGGGTGAGAAAGACAAAAATGTCAGCATGACATGAGAGCAGGGCTATGGGGATGCACTAGCAGCAGGGGAGTGCCGAGTATTTACACTTAGACTGGGGAGATACAGGAAGATTTCCTGAGAAGACAGCATGGTGAGAACTAAAGTTTTAAGGATGAGTAAGAGTTAGCCAGGCAAAGAATGTGGGGAAGTACATTCAGGGCAGTTAAACAGCATGACTTAAAGCATAGAGCTGTGAAACAGCATGTCATATGAGGAAAACAGCAAGTCATTTGATTCCAAGTGCATAAAGTAAGGGGCAGGACAAGGCAGGAGAGAAGGTGAGAGAGTTAGATAGGTCATGAGAGCTATATAGTGTAGAATAGTAAAATGTGAAGGTTTTATAGTGTCAGGATTTCATAGGCAACAAGATTCTACTGAAAGGTTCTGAAAGCAGGCGGGGCACATGACCAGGTCTTATTTGAGACCGAATATTAATGGTGATTTCTTGGGGAATGGATTGGAAGGCGCAGGCAGTAGGCAGGCACTCATCATTAAGGCCCATTTTTACCCAAGGAGAGTCTAAACCAAAGGAATAGTAGCATGACTTGAGGAAAGGTTGTAGGTCTATAAACAATTTCATAGATAAATTTATTAGGAGATTTTCTGGAAGTTGAGGTAAGGAAAAGGAAGAATTTGATATTGTATCCCAAATATAGTGTTGTTCTTTACATTGTATTGGACAATTGTTCTATCAGAGATAGGTTATACAGAGACAGGGACAATTTAATAGGGAAAGACAAGCTCATACCCGGTTTGAGATAGTTTTGAAGATATCCAGCAGGCAATGGGATCTATAACTCTGAACTACAGATACTGGCACTAGAAATGCACAAATGGGAGTCATAAATATTGGTTGGTAATGAAAACTCTGAAAATGAAAAAAAGTCTTCAGGGAGTATATGTGGAGTGAGAATGTCCACAGGTCAATGTTGAGAGACGTTTAAGAGGAGACCCATAGACTATTGAGAAAAGACAAGTCAAAAAGAAAGAAAATGGTTTCCTAAACACAAATTTAAAAATGGTGATATTGTCACTGTGCTAATAGATCAAGATAGATTTTTTTAAAAAGTGTCCACTGGCTTTATAATTAGAAAGTCATTGGTTACTCTGACAAACAGCTTCAGTGTACTGATAGAGATTGTGTATTTGAAGAAACATGCTGGTAAAGGGAAAAGAGAAATGAGATGATAATAAGGGGATTTAAGTTTCAAGTAAGTTTCTTTGTAATTATTTTTTTCTTTGGTGGGGGAAGGGACCTGCTTAGAGACATTATACACATTTAAAAGCTCTGGAGCAAGCCAAGAAAAATCCTGGAGGACATTTATGAAATAAAGAACAGGTGTCTGGGTCATGATTGGCTGTGAAGGGGAGAAGTATACAGTTCTCTCGAAGGTTAGGGTAGGTATTGCAAGAGCTAATAATTCATGTTTACAGGTTCACATTTCCCCATAATCTAGAGGTTTGGCTGTAGAGGGTAAGGATGGGGGAGTCAAGGGGCTTTGAAGATAAAGGAATAGTTGTTGAAAGAAGTGAAAATGGAAGTTGATTGAGAAGACCAAAGATTGTCCAAAGATCAGAGGACCTGTTCGGGATTGAATATAAATTTGTGGCTATATGAATGTTTAAACTGTGGCGATTCTCTAGCAAAGTTGAGCACCTGCATTACAGTAAAGAAGATCAGGATTGCAATTTTATCAGTTTGGTGTCTAGCTAGAAGGTTATAGCTCAAGTATGACATATTTGCGCTTGCGCTTCAGATGGGAACAAATTTCAGTTTAACTTCAATGGATAGCATTAGCTGTGATAAGTTGCGTATTTTTGTGCCCATTTTATAACAACAACAGCAACAACAACAACAAAACGGATTTGAAGAGGTTAAATCATTTGTCTAAGTTGAAACAACCAGTAGGCATTAGAGCTGAGATTTGATTCTCAGTCTTTCCGACTCCAAAGCCTGTGTACATTTAGCACTTTGTTCTCCACAATCTGGCTTTGCAAATACTGCAGTCAAGTTATGCACATTTCTTCTACAAGTTTGTACTGTTTTAATCTGTAAAAGAATCAGTACAATTCTGACAAGTGGTTGTTTAAATTACTCTATTTTCTTTTGCATATAATTGTTGATGTTCATGCTTGGTTCCTTTGAATCCAAGTCTTTGATTTGGGAACATCCTCAGAGATGTTAGTGTCAATTTTATTCTGGAGATATACAGCTCAAAAACATTTTGTTCATGACACTGTGTTAAACACATCAATGAGGTTTATCTTCGTTTCAGAATTATATGTGATTATAAGATAGTAAGATGGTAAAAGCAAGTCGTTTTCATTCAAATTATTCAATATGGAGATATTTTATTTATATTTTGCCAAAAATCGTGTTTAACTGAGTTCCCAAATGGTTTTCTTGTAGAATACATACTGGATCTTTATAAAATCACAGACATCCATTAATGAGTCCATCCAACTTTCTAGATAATTAGAATGCCCCTCAGCTTAATAATGTAGGGCTGGATGAGAATTGTCTTACTCATGAAGGTGTGGAAACTAGGTTTCCTCAACGTCAATATTAATATCAATACTAGAATTCACATTCAGTTTAACTAATTTTTTTTAAGAAGTCATTCCTTTTGCCTGACGTACAATCACTTGATCATAGTTTCCCAAATTTGTAAGTGTACTTGCATTTCTATAGCTGACTGAATTTCAGAATTTCCTTTAAAAAGTAGGAGTATTTACATTTTTAGGAGTATAAATACATTTTTCTTTTATTACAAGGTCAAATTTGGTCTTGTTCGTGACATTCTATTATGTCCTGGTGATTTTTATAGCATTTACTTCATACTGACATGTCTGTTTTTAGTTAATTTTGGTGTTGAGATCCCAGTAAAAGTAACCCATCAGAAAAATGTTCTGAAACCAAATTGTTAATATTATTTGTTTACAGAGAATTTTCAGCCAAAACACACTCCCTGATTTAAATAAACTCCTTTATTTTATAAATTAAATTGTTTATAAAAAGAAAATGCAAAAACATGGTTAAATCTTTAAGTACTAGGTCATTAAAAATCCATTCTTGCCTTCCTGCCCATAACTACATCTTTTTCAGCCCTGTCACCCATTTCATTTAAGCACTTAGCTTTCTTCTAATGAATGAATTGGCATTTCATATTACCTTATTATCCTATAAAACAAAATGCATACTCAATAACATTAACGGTAATTTCTCATAAAGACACATTATCGATCCGGGTGCTACCTGTAAGCATTGAAAATTGCAGCCTGCACACAGAGCCTTTCACATCTGGGCCTGAAGAATTAAAGAAAAATTAAATTTGACAGCAGTAAATTCACAGGCACAATCTAGGCCCCAATTTATATGCAAAATGAAATGCTTTATGAAAATTTCTTCTATTTTCTCACGGAGATTTGGGAAAAAGATTTCACTAGATGCTTCTTTCTTTAATATCCCTCTACTTAAATATTATACTGCAGTCACTGCAGACTCTCTTTGATGTATAAATAATCAAGTTAAATTATGTGCAGCAAGGAGACTAGTGCTCTGCCATTCTTATTTTACAAAGTAATTTCTACCCTAGAGGGTCAAATTTCCCTGACAAATTCTTAATTACTATGTTGCAACAGAAGCAGAATCTATTTGTGCATAAATCCTGGGCATTCCCATGTGGCAAGTAACTAATATTACCAACCATTTCACTTGGCCTGTTCACTGAACTCCATAATTAGATAATACTTTTGATGATGGTACATTTGAAGTCTTAATCCATTTAATTTTTTATGAGATTTTTTTTATTTTAATAGGGATATGTTAGTGACCACTACCTATTTAAAAATCATTAAAATTCTGTCCACAGCAGTAATAAAGATTAAAGATTACTAATATGGCATTCATAACCTTGCTAGTTTTCCAGAAATCCAGGGCTTAAGGTAAATGTTAAAGGTCATTTAATATGTTAGTCACTAATTATAATCCTGGGTAATAGGTTCCTTTTCTAATTATCATGGTATAAAAGTTCTATTGTTTAGGTCTATGCTTCTGATTTTTATATTTAGCTTTTTTGGGGATGAGTAATCCAGGAATTAAGCTCCTGAACATTGATGAAAGTAGGTAATGCTTGATGATTAACTGGATAAAAGCTTATATTTGAATGCTGTGTGATATCTTGCCTTGAAGTTACTTACAGAAGATGCAGCATCCTTTTTCTAGCACGAGGTTCAGAGAAAAGGTCACTGCAAGATTAATGCACCCATATTTTAATATCAAACTATGACAAAATTGATAACAGCCATTTGGTACTCCTGCCAAAACATTAAGAAGAAAGCTTGAACAACCTCAAACGTAAGGAAGACATTTTTTAAAAAGTGAACTAGATTTTGTCTGTCTTTAACCTAATAATAAAAGTGCAGAATTACCCGATTCAAGTGACAATAAACTGTTCACTCCTCACTTAAACACACACACATGCACATACGTACATACACATGCACCCCAAAAGCCAGAGTAGCTGCCTGAAAAACAACCACTAGCTGCTTTCTCAAGTCATATTCTAGGATCATGACGAGCCAAAACCAGGATGGCCTAATAAAAACCCGTCAGATTTTTGGCCATTACTTCTTACAAAACCCAGATTGTCTTGACATTTTCCCTTTACTTGTACATTTGCTTGAGCATACCTGGTTTGAAATTATTACATAGGTTCTATTTACATAATGTGTGCATTTTGAGTTATTGCATTATGCATATGTATTTTGCCCTCTTTTTGGAAATAATTTGCATTACCCATCTCTTCAGTTTTATTCATATGTTCTCAGTCTTTGCAGTTGCTCTTACGGGAAATAGTTAGACAATTCACTAATATATTGGATGTTTCTTAGGTGGTTAGAACTTGTGAAAAGCCTTAGGAATATTTTATAAGAACTCTACCAGTAGATATATTTGCTAAATTAATTTATAATTGTGTATTGAGCACTTGCTATGTTCTGGGCACATAAAGAGTTTTGCTATCATGAAACTTATTCTACTGATGTGAGACATACAATAAACAGACTATATATATATTTCATATATAGAGAGACATATATAATATGTCAAAAGGTTAAAAGTACTAGAAGAAAAAGTAAAACATATGTAGAAGATAGGGATTGGTGATTAGTGTTGATTAGGAAAAAGGATACTATTTTAATTTGAATAATAATAGAAGGTCACTGAGAAAGTAACATTTGACCAGAGACTGATAGAAGTGACTCAGGTATATCAGATATCCCGAGAAGAGCAAACAAGTCCACGGGCTCTGAGGCAGGAGCATACCTGGTTTGTTTGGAAAAACAGCCTGGACGTGACTGTGGTTGGGAAGAAGTGAATAAGGTAAGATCAAAAGATTTCTTTTTGAAAGTATTAGAGTCAGATAATAGGATCTTTAGTCTTTAGTAGAAACTCTGACTTTTTTTTTTCTGTGTAGATGAAGGCCATTTGAGTAATTTAAATTAGAAGTGACATTAAGTCTACTTGGGTTTAAAACGGAGAACCCCCGCTTCTGTATTGAAAATCTGCTAAAGGAAATACAAAGCAGAAGCAGGAAGACTAGTTAAGGAACTTCAGAAATGCATTCAATTGAAAGGTGGTAGCAGATTGGATCAGAGGATTCTTCTGGATGTTGAGAGCCAAATTCTATATGCTTTGAAATTAGAGCAAAGGAACATGGTAACTGATGAGATATGGACTGTGAGGAAAGGAAGCAGTCAATAATGACTTTAGCAATGTGGCTTTCATTTATAACCCCAACAAAAGTATTTCCAGTATATTGTGGAGTCAGATGTCTAAATGAAATGCATTTAAGGGAAAATGGGAAGAAAGGAACCAGAGATATAAAATATAAGCCACTCTTTATAAGAGTTTTGCTCTTAAATGTAAACAGAAGAATCGGGTGGCAGCTAGAGGGACATAGAGGTTGAGGAAGTTTCCTTTTTGACCTGGAAGAAATTACAGCAGATGTGTATGGCTTGTGCTTCCTGGAATGATCCAGTACAGAGGTAAAACTCATGGTCACTTGAGTTAATGGTTATGAATTTAAAGTTAGACAGTGAACCATGTCCAGGTTCAGAGGGTCTGATATAATTCAGGTGGCAAGCACACTTTAACTATGATTAGAGTTTGGCCAGGGGAGGGTGACCAAGTGAAGGGGGGATAAGAAAGTTGTCAGTGACTGCACACAGAAGATCTAATGTGGGAATGTAGAATTTAGACCAGGTTAGGAGGGTAGGGAGGGTAGGAAGATGCATCTACATAGTGTCATAATTATCTGTGATAGATATTCCCTTATAGTCGAAGGAATAGGACATCTGAATGCATAGTTTAATGATCCTTTGTAGCAGGAAGGTTTTCTTAGAAGCAGGCAAGTGATAGGACTGGGGAAATTATGAAAACTCATCCAACTGAGGGTGGAAGCACAGTAGTAAACACCAAGAGGAGGGGAAAATGGAGAACAACTGTAAGTATCAGAATGTTAGGACAGACTACCCAGAGAGGTAAAGACTGTGTGTTATGTTTTGTCCAATTAAGATTACATTAACACAAAGACAAACGAGAGTTGGTGTCACAGGTCAGGTTTTACACAGGACTGGCTCTGTGTGTGTGACATGTGAAGTGGCCCAGGGCCCCAGTTTTATTTATTTATTTATTTATTTATTTATTTATTTATTTAAAGATTTTATTCACTTGTCAGAGAGAAAGAGAGCACAAGCAGGAGGAGGGGCAAAGGGAGAGGGAGAAGCAAGCGGGACTTGATCCCAGGACTCTGAGATCATGACCTGAGCTGAAGGCAGATGCTTAACTGACTGAGCCACCCAGGCCCCCCAGGGCCCCAGTTTTAGAATGGCCTTGTACTTAGTTTAATTCTCTGCTATCACAGTCTTGAGACTTTTAACAGTTTTTGTACAAGGATGTTTGGTGATATCCTGCAGAGGGCAAGATCAACCCCCCAACCCAAAATCGATGCAGATATTGAAACTGATGATGCCACACATGCACCCAGAGGGTATGAAAAGTTTTGTTACTCACATAATGTTTTTTCAGGCGAATAAGGTAGGTTCCCAAGCAGATCCAAAATGGTTCCGATGAATGAGGGGCAAATGGCATTGTTTTTATTGTGATTAAGAGACAGACTGGTGGGGGTGCCTGAGTGGCTCAGTCAGTTAAGTGTCTGCCTTCAGCTCAGGTCGTGAGCCCAGAGTCCTGGGATCTGTTCGAGCCTGGTATCCCTGTTCAGCATGGAACCTGCTTCTCTCTCTCTCCCTCTAACCACCTCAGCCCCCACTTGTGCTCTCTCTCTCTCTCTCTCACACTCTCTCTCTCTCAAATAAATAAATAAAATCTTAAAAAAAAAATAAAGGAGACAGACCGGTATGAGAATCTTCACAGCATAGCTGAGTTTGCTTGACTTGCACTTTCCCATCTGATGCCTTGGGAGGGAGTGCAAGCTTTCTTACTGGCTTGTCTTACCATGGGGCTTGAAAGACATCAGCGATCAATTATACATAATGCAGCCAGACTCTATTAAAAGAGGGCTTCAGGATTCTCTCTTGCAATGACCCCACAAACTATGGTTTGTGGTTTTATAGAAGCAGATTCTGAGACAAGGATGTTTTTTTTAGAGATTCACTACTGTGAAGGGAAGGGGGAAAGCAAGATGGGGCAGGAGGGATCAGACTGCCACAGAGGCCCAACAAAGCTGTTCCCCATCAACATTCCCTGTGTGGGGCAAGTAGCCATGCTTTTATTTCCTCATGTGCTCATTTAGAGAGGTGGAATGGCACACCGCTCAGAGCCAGGGGGCAAATCCTTCTCTGAAGGGGGATCTGGGCAGGTTCATCCACACCTACCAGAGCTGGGCAACTATTCAGTATCTCTGTAGTTGTCATAGGTTTTGAATACAAATTAAAAGATTTGATTATTTTTCATAAACTGAATATGAATCCATCTGAAATAAAGGCCTTAGAGGCATCCATATTAATAGGTCACTGGATGGGGTGTAAGATTGTTGTCAAAGAAGGAGCATTCAGACTTCACCTCCATCATTTGTTAAACATATAACTTACCAGATATGGAAAGTTCAGCTTCTTTCAGTGTTAGCTTTTTTTAAGTGCAGATAATAATAATACAAATACATGTCGTTTTGAGGAATAAAAATGTGAAATAACTGTTGAGGAATAAAGGTTTTCTGTAAACATTAGTTGTTATTTTCATTAAGACCTTCGTAGTATAAACCTTGTGACCTATCCCCAGGCTGCTCAAAATTCTGTTCTTTGGCAGTGGAAGAGTTTTATAATGTGATTGATTCAGCAAATTGCATTTTATTTTGCCCTTTCTATTAATAACTTTCTTAAGAGCAAATTATAGTTATGCTAAAACTTCTCTGCTAATTGTTAAAAAAGAAACAGGCCCCAAATGGAGTCCCTCGTGCTAAACCCAGGTCACCAATCTGAGACTTAATATCTAACTTAATTAAGTTTCAACCTTTCCCTGGAGAAGAATTTTAACCAGTCAATCTGAAACTACCTGGTCAGCACAAGTGAGGTAATCTGCCTGATAGACCACCCCCCTCAGTCCCCTAAAGGAAGGTGACTTTGCCACAAACAATCCACTCGGTTATTAACTTCCTTGCCACACCCCCTTCTGCCAATAAGTTTTCCATTTTGTACAGCTCCTTAGTGCTCCTTTCTATCTGCTACTTGAAATGCTGCCTCATTCATGAATCATCAAATTAGGCCAATAAGATTTTAAAAATGTACTCGGTTGAATTTTGTTTTTTAACACCACCAGTAAGTATATATTTAGTATATCCACTTTATTTAACAAACTCAACTGAGATCATCCGTAGGAGATCACCAACAGAAAAAAAAAATAAAGTTTTAAATAGATCAAAGTATATTTCTTACTCATTTTAGCGTCTTCACAAAGGGTTATTGATATATAAGATATCAAGGTTTTATTTGTTTTCTCAAATTATATTAAAAGAATACTTCTGTTTATCTTCTGTTTCTTCTTTTTATACTGTCACCTGTGAGTGAGGCTTTTTGAAGATGAATCCATGTGTATTTGACATTCTCCACAGTTCTGAATTTCTTATACTCTAATGACAAATAAAAATATAAAGAAAGTTTGAATCCTCACCCAGGTCGCCAAGGATAAATTATGGTTTCGATTTAGTTAGGGCTCTACCTCAACTACATATAGATAAGTCTTTAGTTCATACTTAAAACACCTATTTTAAGTGAATATAAAACGAAATAAACAAGTCCTGAGTTTGATTGATAATCTCTGAAATTTGCCCCCAATTCTCTTGTAAACTGGGTTGTGTAATCTCATGAGGTTTCTGGAGGTTTAAAAAGAAAGATCCATTCCATCATAATATTGTGTATGTTTCTTTCAGGTTCTCATTTTTTTTTTAAATTGAAGTCTTAAGATAGGGTTGAATGTTTAAAATTAATATGTTTCATCACTTCAAATTCTGTGGCTGTTCCTTTTCTTATACTGTTTAGTGTCATGCAAGCAAACCCTGTCCCAGGTACAGAGGAACAGCTTTGTCATTCCTGGTCTCTGAAATAGCTAGATATATAAGTGGAGATAGAAAGTGTATATATTTGTATTTATGTGGGATTGGAAATGCTAAGTAGAACTGTACTCACACTCTTGATAGGGATCTTAAATAGGAAAATGATCATTTTAGAACCTGATCCCTGAGCCTGTTTCTCCATTGCATATTTGTTTATTTTGAAAGTTACTTAAGAAAACAAAGGAAATATTTAGCTACCTGACATTTTGAAATAAGCTAAGATCTTATTTGGGTATTCAACACAGCAGTACAGGAATATTTAAAATGTCTAGGAAAAAAAAGAAAAAATTACTGTTTTTTCTCAATTCCTCCTTCTTTTCTCCCCTTTATTACACTGTGTTAGGTATATATGTCTTATTTAATCTCTCGCCGAGAAGTGTAAAATGTCATACTATTAAATTAAAATGGTAAAAAGTGTGCCCTTCCTGAGTGCCCATCCTATTGACAAAGCCCTGCACCAAACATGAATTTTTAAATGGAGGAAATATTTGATATTTTTATATGACCTTCCTTATCCCTAAGAATCTATACCCTTCCTTATACCTAAAAATGTGTACCTTGATAAAGAGAGAGAGAGAGAATGAGAACCATTAAGAATGTAGGCAGAAAGTTAACTTAAAAAGTATAATTGTATTTGATTCATTTGATACTCAAAGAAAAGTTGGCCCTATTATCAATGTTTTAACTTGATACTTACTCTACCCCCTCATAGCTGTTAAAAAGATTAAAAGTCATGATCACAGCACTTGAAAAGAACAATGCAAGTTCATTTTGGCTAATCTGATATCTTAAAATAGAGTATCATAAAAATCACTCCAGAAAGATGAGAATCTATTTTTAAATGATTCTGAAAAAAAGCAGTCTATCTTCCTCAGTTTATCTGTCCTGACCAAGAAGAAAAAGGCTGCCTAATTCTAAATCTAATTTTTAGTTCTGTTATTTAATCTCATACTTTTATGCTGGATCTTAGTGAAAATGTGAACTTACTACTCTCAAACTCTCGTTTTCTTTCAGTTTCTCCTCTTTCTCTGATGTGCTTACTCAAAGCATGGTCCTTGCCCAATTGACATCAGAATCACCTCATATGTTTGTTAAAATGCAGATTCCTATAGATCAGAATATTTTGAAGTATAACAGAAAGCCTACTTTTTAATTTTTTTTACAAATAGTTAATGATCTAATATTTTTTAATGCTCAGAACCATTTTGTACTGATTACTCATGAATTTGTCCTAATCTTTTCATTATCATAATTATAATTTTACAATAAATTCTCATCAAATTATTCACCTCCTTAAATGATTCATCATATTCTGATGATACCAACCAACATAGACTTAGGATTTTGTTATCATTGGTCAAAACAGTCATTCCGCCCCATTGGATGTATAAAGTCATTCAACAAATACAACATATATCTACTGAGCACTTTTTCTAGTGTTCTATACATTAAAAAATACAACAGCAAAACAAATAAACAATAATCCATTCCCTTGTGCCACTTACTTTCTAGTAAGGAAGGGCACAGGCAATAAATAAATAAATAAAGCAAAAGTAAGATGATAAGTGCTAAGGAGATTGACAGTGCCAGAAGAGAGTTGCAATTTTTGCTCAGGAGACAATTTTTTTCACATTTTTTAAAAGATTTTTTTAAAGATTTTATTTATTTATTTGAGAGACAGTGAAAGTGAGAGAGATCACAGAGGGAGATGGAGAAGCAGACCCTGAGTGGAGAGACCAATGCAGGGCTCAATCCCAGGACCCTGAGATCAGGATTTGAGGGGAAAGCAGACACTTAATCGACTGAGCCACCCAAGCACCCAGTCACATTTTTGATAAATGATAAAAATTTAAACAAGATGAAGTGAGGGAATGAACCAAGCCATTGTCTGGGAAAAGAGCACCCACAACAGCAAAAGAACAATTACAATGGCTCTTTGTTAGAAGTACTATGCCCAGTGTGCTGGAATAATAACAAAGGTGGGGGTGGGAGGGATGGGGTGGCTGGGTGATAGACATTGGGGAAGGTATGTGCTATGGTGAGTGCTGTGAATTGTGTAAGACTGTTGAATCACAGACCTGTACCTCTGAAACAAATAATACATTATATGTTAAAAAAAAAAAGAAGAAGAAGAAGAAGAAGATAGCAGGAAAGGAAGAATGAAGGGGGGGAAATCGGAGGGGGAGACGAACCATGAGAGACTATGGACTCTGAGAAACAAACTGAGGGTTCTAGAGGGGAGGGGATGGGGGGATGGGTTAGCCTGGTGATGGATATTAAAGAGGGCATGTACTGCATGGAGCACTGGGTGTTATACGCAAACAATGAATCATGGAACACTACATCAAAAACTAATGAGGTAATGTATGGTGATTAACATAACATAATAAAAAAAAATAACAAAAGAGCTGAGATTGGAAGGCAGTAAGCAAGAGAGAAGTAGATGTCCTTGGAAAGACAGTGGAGATCCAGACTGGGTAGGACCTTGTGTGAAGGGCAGAGCCATTGGCAAGTTTTAAGCAAATAATGACCTGGTTTCACCAAGTTTAAGAGGATTCATCTCTCTGCTCTATGTAGAACAGATTGCAGAAGGAGCAAGGATACAAGTAAGGAAACAAGACAGAAATTACTGCATTAATATAAGGGAGGAATGACAATGGCTTGGACAAGGGTTACAGTGTGATTCTGGATATATTTTATAGATTCAGTAGTATATTCTGATTATTTGGATATGGAAAATGAGAAATAAGAGTCATGTTTCCTCCAGGGTACTTTTGGCCTCAATAACTTTTGGCCTTAAAACCTGGAGGGTTTGCATTTAGTCAAAGAATACTACAGGTGGAACCAGACTGGAGAGATCAAAAATCCATTTCCAACATGTTAAGTCTAGGAATTTTATGAGACATTCAAGTGGAAAAATCAAGCATCCAGATAGAAATAGGGATCTTCCAGTCAAAGGAAATGTGTAGACGGGATCATATAGAGGCATTTAAAAGCATCAGACTGGATTAAGTCAAGAACAGAAAGACGGGAAGTAGCCCAAGGAAAGTCTCTGGAGAAATCCGTTTCAGAGTTCTGGTGCCAAAGCAAGGAGTGAGGGCTCTCACCCACTGTCTCAAATATTATTTACAGATCCAGTTTAGATATGGACTGAGAATTCCCCCCCCATTAGATTTATCAGCATGGAAGAATTGGTGACTTTGATGTGAGCAGTTTTAGTAACGTAGAGGATGAGAAGTCATAACCTGTTTAGAATGGATTTAAGAAAAAATGGAAAGAAAATTTGCTTTCAAGTATACATACTTGCCAGGGTACCTGGGTGGCTCAGTCGGTTAAGCAAATGACTCTTGATTTCAGCTCAGGTCATGGTCTCAGGGTCCTGGGATTGAGTCCTTTACCCAGCTCCACGCTCAGCAGAGTCTGCTTGTCTGTCTCCCTCTGCTCCTCCCCCTGCTCATGTGCTCTTTCTCTCTCTCAAATAAATAAATAAAATCTTAAAAAAATATATATATATGTATATATATACTTGCCATGCTCAGTTTTTCCCTTTCCATGTCATTCAATGAACAACCTATAATTTCTATTTTTTTCTCCAACTCAGGTCACCTCAATTGATGGATTAAATATAAATATTCACTTATAATATTTATTTTTATTGATGATTCAACAGTCTACATTATTAACATTGTTGTTACTATGAACTTTGATAAAATTAAACCTAGCCTATCTTTCCTAACAAGAAAGGATTTCTGAAAGTTTTCCATATAGTTGGATATACTCCTATTTGCAAGATATATACATATAATTTTATATATATTTATATTTAATATTTATATAAAATATATTCATATATGTTTGTATATATAATATATAATATATATATAATTAGGATTACATGTCAACAGATTCATGGCAACTTGTATCTTATTTATTTTCCCTTAACTCAGTTAATTTTTCTATTTTTGTAACAACTGAATGCAACATGTACAAAACCAAGCATACATTTTCTTTTTTTTTTTTTTAAGATTTTATTTATTTATTTTGAGAGAGAGAGAATGAGAGAGAGCGAGCACATGAGAAGGGGGAGGGTCAGAGGGAGAAGCAGACTCCCCGCCGAGCAGGGAGCCCAATGCGGGACTTGATTCAGGGACTTCAGGATCATGACCTGAGCCGAAGGCAGTCGCCCAACCAACTGAGCCACCCAGGCGCCCCCAAGCATACATTTTCTAACACAAACCTTCTCCTGACTTGTGACACTATTAATAGCAGCATTGTAATATTTCAAAAAGCATAATTTTCTGAGGACTGTTTAAGTTGAATAAAATAAACCAAAATCCATTAGTGGATCCTCAAAATATATAGGGATACCAATGTATGTCAATAACATGGGCAAAATAATGATTGTGTCAACAATGCAATATGTTATTTCTATTTAAAAATGTAACTGACCATCTTTAAAACTATTCCCATCCTAAGTGGTTAAAATACATTTTAAGAAGCAAAGTACGAACTCTTAGTTATCCAAAATTCTCAGCTCTACAGAATAAAACACTTTCAAGTATTAACTTGCCCCAGACTGCAGATTAAAATTTGCCAGTAACTTAAATAATAAAATTTAATTCAAATATTCACAGACATGTTCACATTTATTATTTCAACTGTTTAATTTTCCTCTGTGTGCATGTATTAATTAATTAATGTGCTGGCCTTCCTGTGTGATGACTTGCTTAGAAAGGTAGAATTATTAATAAAGAATATTTCTCTTGCTTTAGCATATTTAGGGCAAAGACCAAATGCTTGAAATATTTAAACTTATTTTAGCTTATGACAAGCTTAAAAAGAGCAGGAAATGTGTCCCAGATACACTATATAAGATAAAAATTGAGAAAGCACTGACATAAAACCTGGGCAAGAAAGAAAAAATGCACACACACACAGATAATTTTTAAAAGTTCAGTTCCTTTTAACACTGGAATAACCAAGGAGAAGAACATCCTCCTTATTCCCGTCCTCCTCCTCCCCCCTTCCTCTTCCCTCCTTTTTCTCCTCCTCATCATGATAAGTTGAGCAGAATCAAAACTTCAGAATAAATATAAAGAATGTACAACAATTTGAAGAAAGGAAAAATTCTGTCTTAATTTAAAAACTGTTACTGGAATCCAAACGAATCACATCCCTTGTTAAAAAAATACATTAGCAAAATGTTTTGGGGAAAAAGCATACTTTAATAGTCTATAATGAACTACTGATTTCTTCATACTATCCTCATGAATTGAAATAATCCTTATTTGAAAAAGTGGTTTGGGGAAACTATATCTTCTATTGTTCAACATCTTAACTCTGTAAGAACATTCTTCTCCATACAGATATGAACTAGGTCAGTTATCCGTTACACACTGTAGGAACAGTAGGTCAAAGAAAATGTTATAGTATAATATGAATATGTTATTATACCAACCCTATTGTAAAATAGAATTTTGAATATGTGTTTAATGGAAGAAGGGGTCCACAAAGGCAAAAGTGCTTAGGGCCCATGTGTTCCTAATGTGACGATGGACTCTGAATTGAATCATACAAACCAAGTCCCATGTTTATTCTATTACCAGATGGAGAGAAATTTCCTCCTCCCTTTTGCTGGAAGTAAAGCTAAGCCCCTTCACCTTTGAGTTTCTAAGGGAAACAAAAGGTGGGAAGAGATTGAAATCATATTACTTATATTTCTTCTCATTTAAAAAGGTCTCATTCTTGGGGCGCCTGGGTGGCTCAGTCGGTTAAGCGTCTGCCTTCGGCTCAGGTCATGATCCCAGGGTCCTGGGATCCAGCCCCACGTCGGGCTCCCTGCTCGGCGGGAAGCCTGCTTCTCCCTCTCGCACTCCCCCTGCTTGTGTTCCCTCTCTCGCTGTGTCTCTCTCTGTCAAATAAATAAATAAAATCTTTAAAAAAAAAAAAAAGATCTCATTCTACTTTTGAAAGGCTCTTTGGTCAATAGACAACAGGTCTACTACATTGAAAATTACAGGGATAGAGAAATGTGTCCCCTCTATGGGGAGTATACTGCTCAGAAGCAATGTGGAATACACAAAGATCACATGCTTTGGATTCATATGTGATATTTCAATTGTGGTGATTTTAAGTGTGTAAATTTTGGTAATTTTCATTAACATCTCTATTCCATTTTTTCCCAGTATGTTAAAAAAATGAGTGTCATGTTGTGTAACAGGATTGTTATGATATTTAATTGGCACCCCCTAATTCAAAGAGGCTTTTTCTTCAATATCCTTACAACAGAAAATGTCACCACTATTCACCAAACTTCTCAGAACAAAAGCTCTAGCCTGATCCATGAACCCTTTCTTTCATACCCCATATTTAAACAACCATCAACTTCATTAGCTTGACTTGTCTAGCCAACAATATATTTCTTCTAGACCGTTCTTATTAGCCTTCAAATAGTTCCCGCTTTGTTAACCCTTTTTTATTTTATAATCTGTATGCTACATAGATGCCAGAGTTATTTTTTTAATTTAAAATCAAATCATAATGTCACCAATGCTTCCAATAGAGTACACAATATCACTAGTAAGCTATGGGCTTCAAAATATTCCATGATATGGCCTCTATCTCTCTGATTTCATGTCCTAAGTTTTTAGCTACAATGGGTCTTTTAGACTTTTATTTAAATTTTTTATTTTAGAAAAGTTTTAGATTTACAGAAAAGGTGTGAAAATATCTAGACAGTTCCCATATATTTTACACCCATTTCCTCTATTACTCACATTTTACATCAGCGTGGAATATTTGTCACAATTAATGAGCCAATACTGATAACATTACTATTAAATTCCATAATGAGATGTCCTTAGTTTTTACTTAATGTCCTTTTTTTTTACTTACGGATATCATCTGGGATGCTACATTATATTTAGTTGTTATGTCCCCTTAGGTGTCTCCTGGTATGATAACTTCTTAGACGCTCATGACCATGGTGGGTTTGAGGATTATTGGTAAGGTATATTGTAAGCTATCCCTCAACTGAAATTTTTCTGATACTTTTTTCATGACTAAACTGGAGTTATGGATTTTAAGGGAAAGACTACAGAGGGATCTTTTTACAAAAAAGAAAAACATGTAAAACGAAACTGATTTTCTGATAATACTTACGGCCAATGCTTTATAACTTGAAACAGCGATATTATTATTGTTATCAATATGTTCAGCAACTGTGTGTGTGTGCACAAGGTAAAAGACAAAACAAAACAAAACACAACACAAAGATAGCATGTGATTCTTATCATATTACAATACATCAAGGGCACATGATATCAACACAATTAACTACTGTTGATGCTACCACTAATCACGTAGCTAAGGTCATATTTGTCAGTTTTCCCCACTGCAATCTTACACTCCCCCCACTTCCACACTGCATTCTTGGAAAGGAAGTCATAAAGTGCATCCCACACTGAAGAGGTAGAAGTTATAGAGTATCGAATTAATGACTTGGAATTCTTTTCACCTGATATTTGTCTATTCCCATTCATTCATTCATCCATAATAGTATAAATTCATGGATATTTATATTTTGGGTTGTAATTCAAAACCATTTTATTATGTTGCTTATATAGTTCCATCTTTGGTGATGGGAGGCTCTTTGGTTGAGTCTTGTGTCCCTTCGACACACTCCATTATTTCTTTTTACTTAAAAAATTTTTTTTTTGTTAGCATATGTGTACCTTCTGGCACTATAAGATGTTCCAGGCTCATATTATGTATTCCCTGCTCCACTCTCAGCCATTTCTCCAAGGAGCCCGTAGTACTCCTACTGGAGGATGGTATTGAAAACCAAGATCTGAGTACTAGGTATGCTCATTGTTACCAGGGTGTCATAGTTTCTATGCCTTCTCAACTGACAGAACAATGCAATCTATGAACATGCTAACTCATGCTTGTACATTTATGTATACCTGTTTCTCTATGTATCTATATATAAATATTAAAATAAATGAGTTGATACTGTGTCTTCAACTCTAGTACTCTTGGGTGATTCCAGTCTTCTCGCCTTGCTTTTCTGTAAACTGCCATCACAATAGTGAAACAGCTCAACCATACATCTTTTGTGAACTTAATTGTTTGATTCCAGTATACGTGCATAGTGCTTCCAGAATTGTTACTCCATACTCCCATGAGAAACAACTTTATCAACTAAAGGGCTATATCCAGTTCATTTTGCCTTTCGTTCTGCAGACTCTACTCGTTTCCAAAGTTACTTATGTCAGCACCCTTTTATCCCAGCACTTTCACAGAGGTTATTTCATATTTTTTTTAGATATTTTATCACGGTCCACATTCCATCCTTACGTCCAACTCCTAAATGATTTTTTTAATTTGTGTACATTAGGATCCACTGCTTGTGCTATAAAGTTATGTGGGTTTTGATAAATGCATTGTGCCATATCTATACCATTCATACAGAATAGCTTTCACCACCCTAAATTTCCTGTGCTTCACCTATCCAATCCATTCTTCTCCCCAAATTCCTGGCAAGAACCTGTTTCCCATCTCTGCATTTTTGTCTCTGCTAGAATTTCATCCTTGTTTTTGTTTATCTTGATAGTTCATTTCTTTTTATTGCTAAATAGTATGCCTTGTATAAATGTACCACAGTTTACCCATTTACTGATTTATCCATTTATTTATTGAAAGACATCTTAACCGTTTCCACTTTGGGGCCATTATGAACAAAGGCTCTATAAACATTCACATACAGGTTTTGGATGGAAATAAGTTTTCAGTTCAACTGAGTAAAGTATACTCAATGAGCACTGGATCATATGATAAGACTCGGCTTAGTTGTGGAAGAGACTGCCAAGTAGTCTGCTAAAGTAGCTGTATCATTTTTCATTCCCACCAACTATGAAATTCCCACCAGAAATAAAAGTTCCTATTAGTCCACATCTCATAAGTATTTGCCAGTGTTTGGGATTTTAGCCATTGAAATAGGTGTGTTATATTTCATTTTATATTAATTTACATTTTTCCTGATGACAAATAATGTTAAGCATCTTGCACATGCTTATTTCCTATCTTTGTATCTTCCTTGGTGAGGTGTCTGTTCAGATCTTTTGCCCATTTTTTAATTGTTGTTTTTTATTGTTGAGTTTTGAGACTTTTTTATATATTTGTATTCTAGCTCTTTATCAGATATGTGTTTAGCAAAGATTTTTCTCCCAGTCTGTAACTTGGGTTTTTTTTCCTAATATTTTAACAGCATTCTTCACATTTTAAGAGACATTTTGTTTTTTTATTTTTATTTTTTATTATTATGTTCAGTTAGCCAACATATAGTACATCATTAGTTTTTGATGTAGTGTTCACGATTCATTAGTTGCATATAACACCCAGTGCTCATCACAACACGTGCCCTCCTTAATACCCATCACCCAGTTACCCCATCCCCGCACTCCCCTCCCTTTTGTAACCTCAGTTTATTTCCCGGAGTCCTGAGTCTTTCATGGTTTGTCTTCCTCTCTGATTTCTCGGCCATCAGAAAGGATGAGACATTTTATTTTCTAAATCCAACTGAACTATTTATTTTTAATTCAATAATTGTGCTGGGTCACCTGGGTGGCTCAGTCGGTTAAGCATCTGCCTTCAGCTCAAGTCATGATCCCAAGGTTCTGGGATAGAGCCTGGCATCGGACTCCCTCGTCAGCAGAAAGCCTGCTTCTCCCTCTGCCTCTGCTCCTCCCCTCCGCTTGTGCTTGTGCTCTCTCTATCTCAAATAAATAAATAAAATCTTTAAAAAGAAATAGTTGTGCTTTTCGTATTGTATCAAAAACAACATGAAAGCCACAATCACCTTAATGTTTTCCTATGTCTTCTAGAAGTTTTATAATTTTGCATTTTATATTTCTGTGATATATTTTGTATTAAATTTGTACAAGATGTAAGGTCTGTGCCTAGGTTCAGAGTTGTTGTTGTTCTGTTTTATATTGACACCAATTGTTCCAGCACCATTTTTGAAAAGACTAGACTTTCTCCACTGAATTGCCTTAGCAACCTTAAAAAAATTAGTTCATTATATTTGTGTTCACTTATCTAGGCTCTCTACTCTGTTCCGTTGATCTATGTGTTTATTCTTTTGCCAACACACAATCTCTTGTTTATGGTAGCTTTATAATAAATTTTAAAAACTGATTATGTGAGCCCTCCAACTTGGTTCTTCATCTACAATATTTTGTTGGCTATTCTAAATTCTTTGCCTTTCCATATAATTTTTCAATTAGTGTTTTGATACTACAAAATAATTTATTGGGATCTTATTGGAATTGCATTGAATTTATAGATGAAGTCAGGAGGAATTGACATCTTAATAATATTGATAATAGCAGTCGATAAAAATGGAATACCTTTTCATTTTTTTAGATCATCTTGGATTTCTTTTTTCAGAGTTTTGTTTTGTTTTGTTTGAATTTCATCATAGAAATCCTGTTTATATTTTGTTAGATTTACATCTAAGTAGTTGTTCTGTGGGGATCAGAGACTAGAGATGTTGTTACTATAAATGTTTTTTTTTTTCATTTGAAATCCCACTTATCCATTGCTTGTATATATGAAAGCAATTGACTTTAATATATTACCCTTGTATTATGTACTAATCTTGCTATATAATTTCTTATCTTTTCCAGGAGTTTATTAATTTTAGTAGATTCTTTTGTTTTTCCAATGTATGCATCTGGTGCTATAAATTCCCTTTAAGTGTTGTTTCAAGGGGCTTTTTCTGCATCCCAAATATATTGATAAATGTATTTTCATTTTAAATTAGTTAGCTCAAAATTATTTTTTTTTAATTTCTCGAGACTTCTTTTTCACATGGGTAATTTAGAAGTGTGTTGCTAAATTCCAAATACTTAGGAATTATCATGACTTTTTTTCAACTAATTGATTTGTAGTTTAATTCTATTGTGGTCCAAGAACATTTTATATATGTGTATATATATATATGTATATATATAGTTATATATAAATGTATATATATAGTAATATATAAATGTGTATATATATATATGCACTTAATTTGTATAGTGTATTTTATGTCCTAGAATAGGATCTACCTTGGTTAATATTTTATGTTAGCCTGAAAAGATTGCATAGTCTGCTATTGTTAAATGTAGTATTCTGTAAATGTTAATTATATCAAGATGATTGATAGAGCTGTTAAGGGCATCTATATTCTTACTGATTTTTGCCTGTCTGATTTATCAATTACTAACAGAGAGGTATTGAAGTTCCCAACAATGATAGTGGATTTCATGATCTCCTTTAATTTCTATCAGTTTTGCCTCATAATTTTGACACTCTTTTGTTTAGGTGCTTTCACATTTAGGGTTGTTATGTCTTCTTGGAAAATTGACCCCTTCATCATTAGGTAGTGAGTCCCTTTATCCCCAAGAATCTTCCTTGTTCTGAAGTCTGAAATTAATATAGCTACCATGGCTTTCTTTTGATTAATGTTAATGTAGTATATCTTTTTTTATCCCTTTACTTTTAACCTGAGTCTTCATATTTAAAGTGGGTTTTTTGAACCTAATATATTGGGTCTTTTTTTTTTTAATCCAATCTGACAGTATCTTTATTTTCATTGGTATATTTAGACCATTCACATTAATAATGATTATTGACATGTCTGAATACATATTTAACATGCTTTTTGACTGTTTTCTAATCATTTGTTCTTTGGTTCTTTTTTCCCACCCATTTTCTGCCTTCTTTGGCTTTAATTGAACATCTTATATTATTTAATCTTTTCTTCGACTAGAAGAGATATAGTGTATTTCTTTGTACATTATACTTCTTTGTAAAATGTTTTAATATTTTTTGTAAAATGTTTTTTTCATGTATGCTTGAATAGTATACAGATTAAAACATAGGCCATCACTGCATTAATTTAAATGATTGTGTTTTCATTATGTTAAGATTTAACTTAAGGTCATGGATTCTAAAAACATAATTCTGCAAGACTAGCAAAATAAGTCAGAAATTGGGGACCTGGAAATAGACTATAAACTCATAATTTGATGCCAAGTTATGTGGTAAATTTAGTTTAGACAGCATGAGAAGTAATTTTCCCCTTATTGATTCACCTACCCTTGCCTTCTTCTATCCCCCAATATTAATTTTCTTGACCTAACCTGAATGTCTACAATTCTTAAAACAAATCTTTACAAAGAAATTGTGATGAGGAAACTTGATGTATATTTGTTACATGAGTGGGCTGGTCAAACCAGAAGTGCAGCATCTTCATTTTCTAAAAACTCAATAAAACATAGTAAGTTATAAAAGGACACAGGACATACCCTCTCATGTCTCAGAATTGTATTGAAAACATTTTTTTTTAAATTTGAGCTCTGAGGAGAATTTAAATATTATGTCTGTTTAGATTTATGCCTATATCCTGAGTTAGTGTGCTCACACACACACATACACACACGCACCAAACAAACAAAAACAGATCTCCCCGATTAATGCTCACTCTACATCTGTGAGTATGTGTGTACAAATGTGTGTGTGTGTGTTGGGGGGGTAGAGGTATGTGTAAAGAAATAGGGTTGGTCTTGATGAGAGAGAAAATGGAAATATACCCTTAAGCAACACAAGGGTTAGGGCACTGAACTCCCTGTGCAACTGAAAATATAGGTATAGCTTTTGACTCTTCCCAAAACTTAACTGCTCTTGGCTGGGAGACTTACCCACAATGCAAACAATTGATTAACACATATTCTGTATGTTATATGTATTATATATTGTATTCTTACATTAAAGTAAGCTAGAGAAAATCTGTTAGTAAGAAAATCATAAGGAAGAGAAAATACATTTATAGTACTGTGGTGTATTTATTGAAAAAAATCCACATATAAGTGGACCCACGCAGCTCAAACCCATGTTGTTTGTGGGTCAACTGCATAGAATTCAAATATCAAGATTAGGTCAATCACACTTTCCTCCTTCGTAATCATCCCTCAACCCCAAATCTCACAAACCCACAGGACTTTTACTTTGGATTCTAAATGTACTTAAGTGTTACCCCCAATGAAATGTGAATGTTCTCTACCTCAGCTTCCAAATAGCTAAGATGGAATGGGGGCAGTTATCTATACAGTACATTGCAGTTGTGAAAGTTACTTTTCTATGATTTCTTTAGTGCTTTACTTAAGTCTGTAATATGGAAAACATTTCATCTAAATATATATTGACCCTCAAGCTAAACTTTGGGTTTAAATGTACTTCCACATACTTTTTATGTGAAAATATTACCAAGTGGGGTCCCTGGGTGGCTCAGTTGGTTAAACATCTGCCTTCGGCTCAGGTCACGATCCCAGGGTCCTGGGATGGAGTCCCACATCGGGCTCCCTGCTCAGCGGGAAGCCTGCTTCTCCCTCTCCCACTCCCCCTGCTTGTGTTCCTGCTCTCGCTATCTCTCTCTCTGTCAAATAAATAAATAAAATCTTTAAAAAAAAAGATAATATTACCAAGTAAAAAGTATGGACAAATGAGGTGGAAAATATATTTATTGAAATATTTACAAACTTCAAAAAACACATCCCAGATTTTTAATTGCATATCATCTGATTTTATTGACTACATTTTTAAGAATGAAATATCTTTCTTCTTTTCTTTTTGGTTAAATAATGTAAAAAGACAGATCATTAGAAGAAAATCAGAAAATATTGAATGATTAAAAACTGAAGGTACTTTTATAAATCTAGAATATTTATATATGTATACATGTATATATTCATGCATCTATGTATACATATGTACCTTATATACATATGTACCATATATTCACATATACATTCATATAAGTATATATGCATGGATATATTCATATACATGTATATATTTTTATATATACATATATTATGAAATAGATATTACAAAAACTGAATCATATTGTTTTTTCACTGATGTCTTCACTGATATTATGAACACTTTTCTATGACTGTAACTATAGGCTCTACATCATCGTTTCTAACGGCTACATGGTATTTTGTTAAGTGGACTTACTGTTTCTTTACACATAGTCCCCTATAGTTGGGCATTTAGCTTTTAGACAATTGTTTCCTATTAAAAAAAAAAAAAACTCTGTGGTGAATATTTTAGTAATTGTATATTCTATAGCTGTATGATTATTTCCTTAGCATAGACTGTAAGAGTTAGAGTTTTTGAATCTCATGGTATGTTCATTTTTTTTTCAAGATTTTATTTATTTATTTGACAGAGAGATAGAGAGAGAGCACAAATAGGCCGAGAGGCAGGCAGAGGGAGAGTGAGAAGCGTGCTCCCGACATGGGGCTCAATCCCAGGACTCTGGGATCATAATCTGAGCCGAAGGCAGATGCTAACTGACTGAGCCACCCAAGTGCCCCACCCCTGTTCATTTTTAATACTTAAAGGTTGTACCAATATTACTCAAAGGTACCGACTGTTCAATTTTAATTGCACTCGATTTATTGCACAAATATACATTAAAAATTGTTGGATTTATTTATTTATTTTTAAGTTTTTATTTAAATTCTAGTAAAAATTGTTGAATTTTAAAATTTTTCAATTTGAACCTAATTTGAACATAGATGGCTATTTTGTGGAAAATAATAAACTGTAGAACCCTAATTTTTAAAAAATATATAAATATCCAAAATACCAAATAACATTTATAAAACATACTTGACCTTATATCAAGCTATAAATAGTTACATCCTATAGAACCTCTCAAACACTGCATATGCAACAACAGCGTCACTTTGGGTTGTGGCTGCTGAATTGTCCTCTATGCTCACTAGCTCAGTGGTTTTCCATCTCCTGGCAGCAAAGCCTGTCAATCTTGGGTCTCAATAAAGTTTTAGATCGCTAACTCTCATAGGTTTTCTGGATTATTCTAAAAGCCATAAATATTAAGCCTGGAAATGCCACAATCTACAATATTTACACGTTTTGTTTCTCTTTAACTTACTCTACTTAAAATGGGCAAATGTTTTCATGTTCTCGTTAAACCATCATTTAAGTATTAGAAAATGAACTATTTTTAATTTGGGAATAATTTTTAGTAGATGTAAATGCAAAGATTCTCAAATTGTTAAGAAAAAAAAGCCACATTTCAGATGTAAATTTGAAGAATCTTGCAATACCTGAAAATATGGAATGTTAAAAAAATTATTATAAAAAAACTTTTCTGACATCAAGGACTTTTAATAAGCAATAACATCTTTTCTAATTGAATTCCTTTTCCAAAACTTCAACATCTTGAAACATAAAAAACAGGACTACATTTTATAAAGGTTACATTTGTTTTCACATCTGGAAAAGAATTAAATCAATAGGCATATTTGGAAGAACAAAAATTGGATAGTATATTCCACTGGGTGAAGAAAAAGGAGATACCGCAAGGTAAAAGTAGATGTTAACAGACTAATGATCATTTTTTAATAACAGAGGGACCTTTCTGTGGAAAAAAAAAAAAAACAATATATTTTTTTCATTGCTGTCTTCTCTTTCAGCTAACCTTTGAATGAGAGAAACTTCTGCTGATGTCAAATGACCACAAGGATATTAACAACTGGACTTGGAGCCTGTCGGGCCGCTGTTGGGTATGTCTCCTTTACCAAGCTGGCTTTCTTCACTACTGCCACTGACCTTGCAAACAGCTCCGACAAAGGTCGGAATGGATTCATTGATCAGCTAGACCAAGCATATGACAGTCTGTGCCTTAATTGAATCCCAAAAGGGGGCAGACTCGGTTTTTATTACAGAGGCCAGCCGATAGCACTCATTAAAAGCTCCACAGACTGTGTGGTTTACTAATTAGTTTATTATACAGACACCTTGACGATGGGCAAAGTTGTCATTTTGCCCTTTATCGCACAGGGGATGTTGTTAAAAGTTTAATCAGCTAACACTGACCAAGTTAGCTTGGCAGGCTGTGGATGGTCATTACTGAGGTCACCCCTGCTGTAGCAAATCTGACAGGGTCACAGCATGAACTTACAATAAAGAGAGTGTTACATAAGGTAAGAGCACACCTGAAAGGGACCCCAGAAAAGAGATGTGCTCTGCGGGGAGTAGGAAACAGATGGGCTGTTAAGACAAGTGAATCCTTTTAAAGTTTATCTTTGCCTGCCCTGTTTAACATATGCTTTCTGAAAAGATGGGGCATACAACAATCACTTTGATATGTTCATCAGAAATAAGATTGGTAACAGGTTTTGGGGGCCAAATATAGGGGTACCTGATTAAAAATTATTTCCCCGTGTTTTACCTAAGCTTTACACTGTTCCAGGGGAGTAAGCAAGATATTTATTTTATTTTATTATTATTTTTTAAAGATTTTATTTATTTGACAGAGAGAGACACAGCGTAAGAGGGAACACAAGCAGAGGGAGTGGGAGAGGGAGAAGCAGGCCCCCCGCCGAGCAGGGAGCCAGATGTGGGGCTCGATCCCAGGACCCTGGGATCATGACCTGAGCTGAAAGCAGACACCCAACGACTGAGCCACCCAGGTGCCCCAAGCAAGATATTTTATACTGTTGAAACTTGCCCTACTTGTACCAGAAAAAATTTAAAAAGCCCCATTATAAACTAGTATTATTATTATTTTTACTCAGAAAATCATTTCGAGCACTGCCCAATTATATAAGAAGATTCTCAAATTTACCAACTTTGTCTCATTTCTTTCAGAGGTTCTAATTATTCTAATGTGTTGATTTCTAAAGTGTATAACATCTAAGGAAATTTTTCTTTGTGTGTCTAAGCAATATTATACAGTGAGTGAAGTATACATGAATCCACTTTATGCATTTGCTAAAGACTCAGTAGATGAATATAATTACATGTCTAGATAAAAATTGTTGATAAATTCAAAATATAGGCAATGTATGAATAAATGTATAATATAATCTCTTTATGTCCATTTTTGACTGCCATAACAATCCTATTCCATGTTCTCGGTAGAATTGCTCATGGAGTCAATCTAATTCAATTGTTAAGATAGCACCCATAACATTTTCAAACCACAATTTTGACTTTCTATACACAACCTTAGTGGGATTGTACTTTGCAAAGTGGCTATTTATGCATTTTAATAGTGAATTTCAGCTCTATGGATGATCTACACTAATGCAGATAACCAGTTTAGGAAGTAGTATTTGCATGCCCTCGGTCTTGTCCTAGGATAGTCAAATCTCTAGAGATCTGCATGAACCTGAATCTCAGACCCAGTTTATACAATATACAAATTGTGCTGATCCAGACCTGATCCTTTGAAATTGAAGCTTTTACCAGCATATAATCTTATTTTTTTCCAGCATCAGTTATCATATCTGCAACATTTATCTGAAGGCTTTGTGATAGTAAATCCATATTGGCTAAACAAGATAAGAATGTGTTCAAACTACACATTTATTTTTGATACAACAAACTTTTATTTTGAATATGTCATGAGAAATAATGGGTAACACTGAAAGACATCTACCCTGGAGATTATCATATAATTTAATAGATGTCTGATCACATTGAAGGGGGCTTTATGAAGAGAAATGAAGAAATATTCTGTATTGCATTCAAACTGCAGGAGGAATTTTAGTAAGCCTTGCGTATTATCCAAATTGGAATTGATCCAGGAATGTAGGTCTAGCATGTAGGCTGACTATAGGGTTTGTAAAAAGGAGGGATCTTCAGGGGTTCACACTTCTTGGTAGTCCCAGGGAAGCTTCCCGCAGAGACAGATTGCTCTGTCAAGCCCACACAGGCAAATGCTTCACCATTAACTCACTTTGGAACAAAGAATAAACTGTTTTAACAGTGGAATTAGGTGAGTACTGCTATTGTGTATGTTTTCCGCCACAGGCCATGAAAGAAACTGAAAAACTTTTGGTAAGAAATCTGAAACCTCAGGCGCCTGGGTGGCTCAGTTGGTTAAGCGACTGCCTTCGGCTCGGGTCATGATCCTGGAGTCCCGGGATCGAGTCCCACATCGGGCTCCCTGCTCAGCGGGGGGTCTGCTTCTCCCTCTGGCCCTCTCCCCTCTCGTGTGCTTTCTCTCTCTCAAATAAATAAATAAAATCTTTAAAAAAAAAAAAAGAAATCTGAAACCTCATCTTTTGAGCATTTGAACAGCAGCATGTTAGTTTCAAGTACTTCTAAGACTCTATGCTGTATAAAAGTTTGATAAATTTAACTATTAAAGATAAAAGCTTTTGTACATCACAAGACAACTTAAGGAAAGTGAAAAGTCACATTATAGACCACGAAAAGAGATTTGTAATACACAAAAACTCACAAAGACTCAATATCAATAATGTATAAAAAATGCCTATAAGTCATCAGGGTAAGGAATAATACAAGTGGAAGAATGAACAGAAGACAATGAAAATACCTTTGGTGGAAGCAGGAAGACATGGGACCAAATATACACATACACACATACATATACATATATATATAATTGTATCTGTATGCATATGTATATACACATACACACATATATATATAATTGTATTTGTATGTATATATACATATTACATGTATAAAATATGTTCAGACATATTTGTAATCAGGGAAATACAAATGAAGACAATAATGACATGCCCCATTTCATGTACATTTTGATTGGCAAAAAAATTAAATTCTGATAACACCAAAGGTGCAAGATAATATGGATAAATACAATCTTATATATTAATAATACTTTTGAAAATCACTTGGCATTATATAGAATTGAACATTCACATTCCCTTCAACCCAACAATCATTCTCCTAGGTACAAATCCCATGGAACTTATAGCACATGTGCTTTAGGAGATGTGCACAAGATTGTTTACATCCTGAATTGGTATATCCATGGGCACTTTTTTATTAAATTATCAATCAATTAATCAATACACAGATATACAAATAAAAGTAGACTAGATATAGCTATGTTGGAGATGTGAGAGGAAATGTGAGAGGAAATAAGAATCTTGTTTAATATGTATATCTGTAGAAAAATAAAAAAACACAGAAGACCAAGAATAAAGAAAAAATGCACAAGCCCACAATGAAGAAGAAATTGAGGGGCGCCTGGTGGCTCAGGCGTTAAGTGTCTGCCTTCGGCTCAGGTCATGATCCCAGGGTCCTGGGACTGAGCCCCACATGGGGCTCCCTGCTCCACTGGAAGGAAGCCTGCTTCTCCCTCCCCCACTCCCCCTGCTTGTGTTCCCTCTCTCACTGTGTCTCTCTGTCAAAAAAATAAATAAAATCTTTAAAAAAAAAAAAGAAGAAGAAGAAATTGAGAAAAAAATCATGAAGAGATCCATGCTGGAGTTTCCTGGATGGGGATAAGGAGCTTTGATCTTGGTAACCTAGGCAGTTGGTTTTTATTTCCACTCAGAGACAGGCGATAAATCCTTGGGCCCAGGTGAGAAAAGGAGTTAGAATGAATACTGCTATATAAATCTATTACCTTTAAAGTGCTGTGCTCTCTGTGAAAGGATGAACCAATAGCTCAGAGAGATGTTAAAGAGAAGTCTAAGCCTGAATTCTGGGTGAGAAAAGAAAATGTTTTCCCTGAGAAGCTTAACCACAATCCTGATTCTCAAAGCAGTTTGAAGTCTTCATTATCTGTATATTCTGGAAATCTTCATGTCAAAAATACACATTTTTTAAAAAGGAATAAATATTTCACCACAATTGAAAGATTTTCGACACTGCAGAGAATATAAAGTGATTAAAACCACAACTTGATCCTAGCTAATAGGATAATTTTTCAAATATGTAACTATGGGGGTGCCTGGGTGGCTCAGTCGGTTAAGCATCTTCCTTTGGCTCAGGTCATGATCCTGGGGTCCCGGGTTGGAGCCCTGCATCAGGATCCCTGCTCAGCGGGGAGCCTGCTTCTCTCTCTCCCTCTGCTACTATCCCCTGCTTGTTCTCCCCCACTCTCTCCTGTCAAATAAATAAATAAGATCTTTAAATAAATAAATGATAAATAAATATGTAACTATGATTGAAATAAATAGAAACATTTAAAAATATATACAAACTATTACTAAAAGACAAGATATAACAAAATCAATGTGCAGAGACAAAGAAAATTAGCTAAAACTATTGAAATGAATAATATCAATACTTAAAATTTAAAAATATGAATATATTAAAATGTAATTAAACAAACTGATATAGCTAAGGAAGAAATTGGTAAGCTGGAATATAAGGGTGAATAGATTAAATAGACCATAAAATAAAGGATATAGAAATGACATCAAGAAATATTAGTAGAAAAAATAGGTCCAACGGATACTAAATTGTAGTTCCAAAAAATGAAAATGAGATCATGCAGTATTTGAAGTAATAATGGATGTCAAAGGATCACTTATAAAACTGAAAATATAAACAGAATTCCAGAAAGAAAAGAGATGAAATATTTTGTCTATTTAGATGTTCTTAATTTTTTTAAATGATTATGGCAAGGAAACTCATTTTAGAGAGCAAAACAATTTGAGGCTTCTGACCCACACAAGCAGACTTAACGTATTATATTTTATTTCTTTGTCTAATGTTTATCTGCCACATAAAATGCAAGTAAGAGCTGACATTTTTGTGTCTAGTTCACTTTTGTCCATTTTTTATTTAAAAGGACATAACACAAAGTAGATAATAAATATTTCAATAATGAATGAAAGAAGGCAAACAATAATATTAAATATTAATATTGAAAAAAAAGAAATATAGAGGTAAATTGAGAATTGTATGCCTAGCTAAATTGTCATTTTAAGGAAAGCAAAATAATGATATTTTCAGATAAATAGAGATTGAATTATACTCACTTTTTTCAGAAAATTTTTGTTGAATATATTTTAGGAAGAAATAAATTATGTAATAGAAGCAATGTGAGCAACTAGTTGGTTAACATGGAAAACATTTAGGTAAATCTACATCATAGATTATATTAAGTAATATTAATAATTGGTTTATACGGACAAAGTAGAAATGAATTAGTAGCACTGATATTATACATCAGGAATTAATTGTAAGGGATAAAAAAGATCTAAACTTCTTGCTTTTTTCAGGATAATTTTAAAGATTGTGCCTCGCATTAGACATGATTAAGCAAATGAACACATCACACACATAAATGCAATTGATAAAATAACAGAACTAGAATGTATAATTTCCAAATTAATAGAAAGACAAAAAGGAGGGGAAGATGGTAAGGAACATGTAATCATTCTAACAGAAAACAAGAACAGAGGAAATAAAAAAAAAATAAGACACTTAAAACAAGTCCACATACACTAGTCATCACTCTAAATAAAAATAAACTGAATTTGGGCGCCTGGGTGGCTCAGTCGGTTAAGCGACTGCCTTCGGCTCAGGTCATGGTCCCGGGGTCCTGGGATCGAGTCCCGCATCCGGCTCCCCCTGCTCTGCGGGGAGCCTGCTTCTCCCTCTGCCTCTGCCTGCCACTCACCCTGCTTGTGCTCTCTCCCTCTGTCAAATAAATAAATAAAATCTTTAAAAAAAATAAAAAAATTTAAAAAATAAACTGAATTTATAATTTAAAAATAAAAATAAAGTAGTGAACTAAGAAGATCCAACTCTTAGTTCCCCAACAGAAACATCATAAACAACCAGAAACTGGTTGAACTTACAGGAATTTGCACAGCAGTCAAAGGTTGATAGAGAACTAGTAAATGCTCAATCAAGAAAATGCCACATTCCAACAGCAGAAAATTTCATCGTGCATTTACTCATTGTTACTTCACTCCCTCTCTGCAAGGGATGGAGCTATAAGGGAGGAGAGATTTTTCATGTAATCTAGCCAATCTAATTTATAATAATTGTTAAAAGAAGCTCTTCAAGTAGAAGAAAGATGATACTAGATGAATATTTGGATCTACAAAATGAATGAAAAACACCAAAAATGTTCATAGTGAGTAAACATAAAATGCAATAATTGTTTCTTAGAGTCAGGTGTTGATGTCTAAGAAGGATGATAAAGACACCTGACTGGAAGGACTAATAATTGGTGGAGATGTTGAGACCTCAGTGGGATTATCAGAGCATTCATACAGTTGGGAGACCCAGCATGGGCAGTCAGAAGAATGTTAGAATGCTGTCAGTAGGGGGCGCCTGGGTGGCTCAGTCGTTAAGCGTCTGCCTTCGGCTCAGGTCATGATGCCAGAATCCTGGGATGGAGCCCCGCATCGGGTTCCCTGCTCAGCGGGAAGCCTGCTTCTCCCTCTCCCACTCCCCCTGCTTGTGTTCCTTCTCTCGTTATCTCTCTCTGTCAAATAAATAAATCTTTAAAAAAAAAAAAAAAAGAATGCTGTCAGTGGATAGACATTAATGCACTTGGGTCAATGTATCCCTGCACAGGGTGTCCAAGCCTGAACAGGATAAAGACATCTTCCACTCTATGCAGAATAGCCCATCATAGGATATTGGAGTCCAAGTGTGACGAGGATGAGAATCACACAGGATGGCGCTTAATATGGGCAATCCAAGCCCAGAAGAATGAGGGGGACTCCCACATGGAAGTGCTATCTGATGTGGGTTGAAGGGCTGATTAGAGTGAGAAGGATGTATTGAAACTTTCTTTTCTACATAATTTAGAAAAGGCTTTCAACAACATCTCATTTAATCTTTCTAACAACCTAAGGTGGGTAGAAATTCCAGTCTGAAATATGAAAATTGAAGTTTAGTAAGTCAATTTGAATTATCATTCTATTAATTTAACCTGTTGATAATTTTCTCTTTTTTTATATGACCTTATGGTATTTGTCACAAGAAAGTGTCTTTATACAAATATTGGCATTCCCCCAATGGATAAAATCATTTTAGTCTAGTATACTTTGACCACAAAAAGAACCCATCTTCCTGGTATTAAAATTTCAAATCTAACTGTATATATAAACATATATATATTTCTTTATAAGTATATACTTTATAAAGTATACTATACTTTAAGATATATATATATATATATATATATATATATATCTTACAACACGGGTTCGTTTATTTTGAATGAATTGTATGACAAAAGGACTTAAAGAAAGATTAGAAAGATGAGACAATAATAATTTGGAATCCCAATTAAATGTTAGTGGAAAGATCACATCCTAATATCTTAGAGGAAATCTAAAAGTTATAAAATGGGAATAAAGAGAGAATTGGGTATCAAGAAAGAGGAAATGCTCAATGGTGTAAAACACTCCCTCTAAAAATTCAGTGGAAGAGAAAAGTGAACTACAAATGTATATATGATTTAAGATAATGCAAGGAAGAAAGGTGAGGGTCATACTGCAGGATCTATATGGGGCATATGTAAGATTTTGGTTTGTATCTACTTTATAGAGGCATAATTTGTGTTCAGTTACCTGCACCCATTTAAAGTATATATTTGAAAGTGTTTTTGACAAGTGTACATAACACCTGAACATAAAGGATCTTGAAATTAATAAAGAACAATGAGAACTCATTAGGTTTGACAATCAAAACTTGGTGAAAGCCTCTGAGAAATAAATCAGTGACATTTGAGAATAAGTTAGGCTATAACCCCAGGAGTATCTTCTAGAACCCTTCTTAGTTAGTAGTGCTTAATTGTGACATATAGCCTAATAGAATGAGTCCTCAAAATGATATCTGGCATATTTTTACCAAAGTTTCTTAATTTTAATCTTGCATGAATTAAAAATATTTGATACATGTCAGTGATCAAATAAATTCACATTGTTCTGTCAATTTATTTAGAAATATCATGAATATTGATTTTTGGTCTATTAAAATTTGGGGGCACAATTCTTTACATTCTAAAAATTATGTTAAAGATAAGTCCATATAATTATCAGTTATGGACATAGAAGGAACACTGAATTAAATCAGGGAATCTATGTATTAGCTTATAAAGGAAAAACACTACTGTTTCTTCTATCTCCAGTTGGAAAGAAAAGAAATTTTCCTCATCCCTCTTAGGATCCCTGACTGGGTCTGAAAATTAAACTGAAAGAGACAAATTAATAGAAGAAAATCACACAAATTTTACTAAATTTGTACATGCACATGGGAGCTTTCACAAGAGAATGAAGACTCAAAGGAAAGACCAGAACAGGAAGCTTTTATACTTTTTAAACAAAGAAACAATACATTTGTGAAGAATTGGCAAGACAAAGGGATTTAGGCTACAGGATGTAAATGGCGAAGAACTAGGAAAATAAGGGTTAATTTAATGAGATTTGTTTGTACAGAGAGAAGGGAGTGTATCTTTCACATAGGAATTTTATGACTTCTTTCAGGGAAGAAAGCAAGGGGGTAGAGGTCAGATAGTGACCTTCCTGATTCTGCCATTTTTTAAAATTCCTTCAGCTTATTGTATTTAAGATACCAAGTTGCTCTATTTTGGGGTAGTGTGTCCTGAAGTGGCTCAGAGAACACAGGAAAACAGTTTACTTACTAGGTTACCAGTTTATTATAAAAAAATACAACTTAGGAACAGCCAGATGGAAGAAATGCATAAGGCAACGTATAAGGGAAGGAGGGGAAATGTACAGAGCTTCCCTGCCATCTTGAGGCATGCCACCCTCCCAGCACCCCCATGTCTTTACCAAACTGGAAGTTCTCAGAACTCTATACATTAGGGAGTTTTTATGGAGCCCTTATTATATAGGGACAATTGATTAAATCATTGGCCACTGATTAGTTCAAACTCCATCCCCCATCTCTTACCCATTGGTCAGGGGATAAGACTGAAAGTTCCAATTCTCTAATCACATGATTGGTTGTTCTGATAACCAGCATCCATCCCACTGGTTATCTAGGGGCTTTCCAAAAATCACCCCATTAACATAAACTCAGCTGTGGTTCAAACGGGCTTGCTAAGTAAAACAAAGTCACTCCTTTCACTTTTATAGTTCTGGAGCTATTTCAGGAATGGAGGACAAAAGACCAAACATTGTAATAAAAGATGCTCCCATAGCTCTTATTATTGAGGAAATGATAAGGGTTTTCAGAGCTCTGTGCCAGGAGCAGAGACAAAGACCATACAAATATATATAATAAATATCAGTATCATATAACACCTGCTTTTCTGTCTCATACAAACTTTTCAATTCCTACTTCTTAATATTTTAAGTAAGTAGGCACCAAGTTAATTCCACTTTTTCTATATTTTTATTATAAAAGTGAAATAAGCATAGATTTATTAAGTATTTTGATTAATATTTATATCTAACTATATGTGTTAAATATTATAAAATATTTATTGTAATAGTGTGTTATTATAATAGTGTGATTAACAAAAAATATATATTTGGCATTTGACTCTATTCTTGGCACAGAGCTCTGAAAACCCTTGGAATTTCCTAAGTGATGGAAGGGGTAAAGGTGTCTTTTATTATGTTACTGAAGTGACTTAAAAATCACCTCAAGAGGGAGGATTGGTTGCCAGTGGAACCAACCATGTAATTAGAGGGTTAGAACTTTCACTCCCACCTCCCCCCTCCATACACACACACCTCTGAGAAGGGGAGAGGTGCTAGAGATTAAGTTCAGTCTCCCAAGGCCAATAATTTAATTAATCATGCCAATGTAATGAAGCCTCCATAAAAACCCAAAAGGGCAGGGTTCAGAGAGCTTCTGGGTTGGTGAATACATGGAGATTTGGGGAGAATGGTGCACTCAGACAACATGGAAGCTCCTTGCCCTTTCCCCATAGCTTGCCTTAAGCATCTCTTCCTTCTGGCTCTTCCTGAGTTATATCCCTTTGTAATAAACTGATAATCTAGCAAGTAGATTGTTTCTCTGAGTTCTGTGAGCTGCTCTGGACAGTTAAACCTGAGGAAGGGGTTGTAGGAACCTCCAGTCCATAGTTGGTCAATTAGAAGCCCAGGTGACAACTGAAGTGTTGGGGTGGGGGGAGTATGTAGATGAGGGGAGGGGCACAGTCTTGTAGGATTGAGACCTTAGCCTGGGGATTTGGTGCTATCTCCAGGTTGATAGTGTCAGAATTTAGCTGAACAGTAGGATACCTAGCTAATATTAGAGTATTGCTTGCTGGTGAGAGGAAACCACCCATGCACACACATTAGAACTGGGTGTGCAGAATTCTTTAGTTATATATGTCCATGCTTATAAATATTTATTATATTATAAACAGATATTCAATATGTTAGTTATATATTTTATTTTCATAATTTAAATCAGTTTACATATAAAATTAATATTTATTTCATAACATTTCATGCTTGTGAATTTGTATAGTATGTCATTTATAATATATTTGTAACATATCTGTATAGTATATCTTTTATAATGTTCTAATCAAGTAATATGTATATATCAGCAAATATATATATTTGAGGTTTCACCATTTCTGTTAGGATTTCGTGTATTATATCTTTATTCTTCCCTTTGTGCCACCCATTTTAAGCATAAAAAGTAGGTATCATTGAATTCATTACATTTTTTAGAGTCTAATCAACTATAATTAGTTCATTAATAGCTTTATATAACAGATGGCTCAAGTAAAACTATTCTTTAGGGGGAAAAACCCTGAAATTAAGTATCACAGTAAATATTAGCAAAGATAAATATTTTCTTTTAACTCAGAAGTTAATCAGTTTTTATTGAAGTGCTATTTAAAAGCTTTTCATTTTGAGTACTTTTATGATTTGAGTAGAATGTTTTTGACTAATGAGTAATACAGTACACTTTAATAACTGAGAATTGACTTTAATACTGATATTGTCTCAACAATTCTCTTTTGGTATCTGATATTCAGAAAAAATATTTCTGGATTGCCAGCTGCTTTTTTTTTAATTGCTTTATTTTTTTCCAAGACAAATGAATAATTTATTTCATTCAGCTGACAGTGTAAGGAAAAAAATTTTCTCTACCTTTTTATGTTCTTTTGGCTGGTCTACTAATTAAATTGACGTAAGAGATTAATAGGAAAAAACAAATTTAATTTTGTACATATGGGAGCTTCACAAAGACATGAGAGGCTCAAAGACAGGCAATTGAGGTTTATATTTCATCCAGAGCTAAGGAGAAGGGGGTAGGGGCCTGGGACTTCTAAAGGAAGAAAGACAAGTCACATAAATGTGGGCAGAGAATGTTTGGTAAACAAATACTTGTCATGCCTTGCAGAAACAATGGGAGAAAGAGAGGAATTTGATCTTGCAAGTCCTCTGAACTTCCCCCAGCTCACCACACCTAGCCTATACTCTTTCCTAGTTATCTCTGGTGACAACTCTCTTCCTGGATCAGGCCCTCTAAATTCTTATAGGCAATTAAGGAGAAGGTAAAAAAGCTCTCCCTGAGTCCTTTGGCTTTGATTGTCTTCAGCTCAAAAGTAATTCACATCTCATTTTGGGGAGACTCATTCTGTAGTTTTTCAACATCCAAAAAAATAACTAATTAGAAATTGTAATTGAAGCAACATAATGCCTAATATAATAATCTCAACAAAAAGTAAAGTATACAAATTAAACACATTTCTATGTCCTTTAGGACCCTAGATAGTGTAAATTTACAAATATCCCTTTTATTGATCTATAACCTACATGCACTTTTAAATCTGATAAAAGGATCAACTCAGAAGAATGTATCAATGTAATGTCACCAAAAATAACCCCCAAAGACTAAAAACCGAAAACAACAACAAAGTTTGGGGGAGGAGAGAGATGTGAGTTGATACACATCAGTAATGCATCATAATGCTATCTAACTAATGCTGGGATGCTATCAAATTAAGAGACAAATCAGTGAGACTGAATAGAGAGATCAGAAATGGAACATATCTTACATGAGAACTTAATATAAGGAAAACATAGCATTTTTTATACTGGTTAAAAAATGGGATTTCTGCCCCCAAATTATTTTGCAGTATTAATTTTAAATTTGGTGAAAAAAGAATATTAGATAATTTCTCAGCTCTGGATCCCCAGATTAACTTCAAATGTGTTAACTATCTAACTATAAAGAAAATAAACCTTAAGGTTACTAGAAAAATATAACAAGGCTTTATATTATCTTGTTTTTGGAAAATTGTTCATCAACCATGACCAATATTCAACAACTGTGACCAATATTCATCAATCATAACCAATCTTCTAAAGTATTGCTAGAATTAAGAAACACACACACACTTTTTCCAGTTAGAAGAAAATTAGTACAATGGCAAAGGGGGAAATAACCTGCTACACCCAAGAAAGACAGTTACTACCTATGATAAAAAACTATTATAAAAATAGGATCAAAAAAATTTCTTCAAGGGAATCAAAATACATCCATCATTGCATCCCAGTCATTGCACAAAGAAATATAAATAACCAATAACCAAATGAAATGACGGTCCACTTTACAAGTTATGTAAAAAATGAAAATGCACTAAAATTTTGCTCAAATATTTATAAAGTTTATAAAATCTAATATTTGTAATGATGGTGAAATTTTTACTCAAATTGCTTACTAGTTTGAGTATAGAACTAAAAGATTCCTTTGGAAGGCATTTTGTCAATATTTATTGAAAGCATTAAATGTGAGTGGATTTTTAACTTAGTAACTTCTCATTTAATGAACTTTCTTAAGACATCAATTGGACAAATGAACAACTATGTATGTAAAAGATATTTTTAGTGTTATCATACCAAAAATTCAAATTATCTTAATACTTAGGTAGAATTAACTAAAATGTCAAAGATATGCATTAATTAAGTACTTTCTGGTATACCCATAATATGGACTTTAATGTAGCCACTGGGGGGAAAAATAAGAGAAATATATAACATAGATGTCGTTTGCATAATATTTTAAGTGAAAAAGGATACAAACATGAATTACGTAATTTTATAAAAATCATTAATTCCCTTTTCAAGTCTTTCTCAGAAGCATTTTGTTTAACATATAAGTAAACAACACTTTAAACTGCATATATATGTGAATGTGAGGAAATGTTACCATTGAATGTTTCATATAAAACCACATTTTAGGTGCACCTGGGTGGCTCAGTCGGTTAAGCATCTGCCTTCGGCTGGGGTCATGATCCCAGGATCCAGGGATCGAGTCCCGCATGGGGCTCCCTGCTCAGCGGGGAGTCTGCTTCTCCCTCTACTCCTCCCCACTGCTCATGATCTCTCTCTCTCTCTCATGTTCTCCCTCTCTCTCAAATAAGTAAATAAAATCTTAAAGATAAATAAATAAATAAATAAATAAATAAATAAATAAATAAATAAATTCTTTAAAAAAATTCTATTAAGGCCATAATTTGATACTCAACTAACCACATTTACAACAAATTTTTCTTCTAGGGTGTATATTTTATTAAAGTTGTTCATAAAGTGTTGTTCATTAAAGATCAGTGAACACTTTGAAAGCCTCTGAGTTAATGCTAACATGAGTGGTTTTTTTTAATAAAAAAAATATTATACCTGGCATACAAGGGAAATCACCTCTGCTGAATTTATAAATCCTTTTATTTTAGGTACATTCTACTTTTTCTTTGCCCTCTGCGTTTATGGAGACAATGAGGGAGGTGTCCTGCAAACATCTTACTGAACTGTGATATTTTGACATCTAACAATCTAATTTGAGTTGGCCCTGTACGTATTTGCATGAGAATATTTACAGGCAAAACCAACTACTGCAGGAAATGATCTGGATGACTCAGTAGGTGGGCATTCATCCATCTGGCTTAGAAATAAAACAATCCCCTCAGCTGGCCTTTATGAACATAAAGTCTACCTAACTGTAGTTCTTCCACAGTTATAAAAGAAATATTAATGGTATATCTTTTCTGTTGTGCCTATTTACAAATAATTTAAAGCTTCAAGGATTATATAAAGCTGAAATACAGTAGTATAGAAAATAAAAGTACATTGCTCATTTTCATTTTTATTAATATGTTTTTAAATCAAACATTCATTACTTGCAACCAAGCTTAATCCTACTTAATTTTGATATTAATAATATTTATTTTTCTTGTTTTATAAGAAATAATTTCTTTTGTGCTTTTACTGTGCCTTTCATTATCATACTTATCACATTGTTGACACTAGAGTTTAACATTAAGGGTAGGGATTGTCTTCTTCATAGGTCTGACGTAGCTTCAGTCACCAAGTGTTTCCAGATTCATGACTTTCATTATGGGTGTATGGAATCAAATACATGAATATAAATACCAAAAGTCATATGAGGCACCAGTCAATGATTCAATATAAAAGCAAGAGATACCCTTGCTCTTACAAGAATATGCTACTTCAGTGAAATTTGGACTATTGCTCTTTGGAAGTTAGGAGTTTAAATTATTTTGGAATTATACACAAATAATAGAAGCCAAAGAGGTAAAAGTTATTTATATATGGTTTCATTTTTAGTGATCTTTGAAAATGGCAGGGGTAATTTAGCTCTACCTTATCAAAATAAAAATGTTGAATTGGGCTGAAACTAACAAAGAATTAGTTTTATCTGAGATTGTTATTTTTTAATGATTTGGTTATTTTTAAAACAAAGAGTAATTCAGAATTACAAATATCCAGATACATTATAAGAACCACCCTTATAACGTAACTTTATTGCTAAATTCTCGACATTACCAGAACACTATATTTATATTTCTGAAGTCACAATCTGTGTGATAAGGGAAATGTTCTTTAAAATCTGGTATTTTGGCTCACAATTTGGCTAGAATGTGGGGGAAACTTGGTAGAAAATATAACTGTTAGATTTCACTCTATGATAAATATAGTTTAGGAGGGTCCAGATCTTACAGAAAAATCAATATGATCAGAAGGATCCCTATTAAAATCCCAACGAAGGCTTCCTTTAACTTTCGTTAACTTATTTACCCATTCCTATTGTAAGTTTGACCATCTGTAGAAAGGGAATAATAATAGCAAAGCTTATCAGGTTATTACGATGATTAAGTAATACAATATTTGAAATATGCCTAGCAAAGGACTTGTGTCCAACAGTTCCCATTTTGGAACATCACTTTTAAGGATAAAAGAACAATTCTGTTCCATTGATCTATGTGTCTGTTTTTGTGCCAGTACCATGCTGTCTCAAAAAGTTGAAAATAGAGCTACCATATGATCCAGCAATTGCACTACTGGGTATTTACCCCAAAGATACAAAAGTAGGGATCCGAAGGGGTACGTGCACCCCAATGTTTATAGCAGCAATGTCTACAATAGCCAAACTGTGGAAAGAGCCAAGATGTCCATCAACAGATGAATGGATAAAGAAGATGTGGTATATATATACAATGGAATATTATGCAGCCATCAAAAAGGAATGAGATCTTGCCATTTGCAACGACGTGGATGGAACTGGAGGGTATTATGTTGAGTGAAATAAGTCAAACAGAGAAAGACATGTATCATATGATCTCACTGATATGAGGAATTCTTAATCTCAGGAAACAAACTGAGGGTTGCTGGAGTGGGGGGTGGGGTGGGAAGGATGGGGTGACTGGGTGATAGACACTGGGGAGGGTATGTGCTCTGGTAAGCGCTGTGAATTGTGCAAGACTGTTGAATCTCAGATCTGTACCTCTGAAACAAATAATGCAATATATGTTAAGAAAAAAAAAGAAGAAGAAGAAGAAGGTAGCGGGAGGGGAAGAATGAAGCGGGGGAAATCGGAGGGGTAGACGAACCATGAGAGACGATGGACTCTGAAAAACAAACTGAGGGTTCTAGAGGGGAGGGGGGTGGGAGGATGGGTTAGCCTGGTGGTGGGTATTGAGGAGGGCACATTCTGCATGGAGCACTGGGTGTTATGCACAAACAATGAATCATGGAACACTTCATCTAAAACTAATGATGTAATGTATGGGGATTAACATAAGAATAAAAATAAAATAAAAAATAAAATAAGTAAAAAAAAAAAAGGATAAAAGAACAACTAAGTAGCAAAAATCTGAACACTGTAAGAACTGACTACCTCAGCTTTAAAAATATATAAAATAAATAAGTATATTAAAATGTTTGCATTTTTAAGATTTTGCTTGCTCATAAAATATAAATTTAATTCTGTTGAATTATGTTGCATGTTAGTATCAGTCTCCTTAGTAAGAAGGAAGAATTTGAAAACAAGTTTTGTCTAGACAGAGTGCAAATACTATCAGAAAAGTTGGGGGCATTTAATTACAATAAGATTATTATAAACAGATGGGAATGAACCAAAATAAGTGGATCGAGAACACAAACTAAAATAGTTGCTAAGTCCATACTTACGATTACAACTGGCTCTAATATCATTTTTAAAGTTCATTTATTTATTTACTTTGTTCTAAGGTACTTCCAAAGACAATACGACAATTCAACTGGAGGTATAAAAGTCACACAAAATCAATTAATTGGAAGACTAAATGTGAAAAAAATATGAGTATTTTCTATATATAATGTAGAAAATATATGTGGACACAGTCATATCCATACACTGTTGGGAATATCTTTCAAAATTGCAAATGTATATAACAAATATCTCTTAATTTTGGAAACATGAGAAATATATATAAAAATAATAAGTTAATTATCTTTCATATACATTTCAGTTAGATTTGACATTTATTAACTTTTGGTTATCCCCCCAACAGATTTCTTCTCTCTTTACTCAATTATGTTTAAGAAAAAATTTAAAGTGATATTGTTTTGTCTATAAATTCTTCTGCATGTACCTAGAAAGTATAAAGACATGACCTAGAATTAGACAAAGATTTTTTAAATAAGATACCAGAAGCACAACTCATAAAAATAATAAAAATTTCAAAATTGGAACTTCATTAAATTTAAACAAAGTCTTGTAAAAAAAAAAGACACAGATTTTTGGATACTAGCCCTTTACTGATATGTCTGGGTGTTATATGCAAACAATGAATCATGGAACACTACATCAAAAACTAATGATGTAATGTATGGTGATTAACATAACATAATAAAATAAAATTTAAAAAAGAAAAAAAAAGACACAAACATGATCCACAGACTGAGAGAAAATATTTGTAAATTACATATCTTACAAAAAACATACCAAGAATATACAAAGAGCTCTCTATACTCAACAGTAAAAATAATAATAATAATGCAACTAGAAAATGGGAAGAGATGGGAACAGATCTTTTACCAAAGAGAATATATGAATGATAAATAACCATATAAAAAATGTCCAATCTCATTAGCAATCAAGGAAATGCATATTAAATCTATGGTGAGATAGCACTACGCATCAGTTAGAATTGCTAAAATGAAAAATGACAAATCAAGTGATGGTGAGGATGCAGAGAAACTGAATCTCTCAGACATTACTCTAAAAAACAGTTTTACAGTTTCTTATAAAGTTAAATGTGCATTTGCCATATAATTCAGTAATCACACTGGGGTGTTAATCCTGGAGAAATGAAAACTTATGTTTACTCAAAAACCTGTACATAAATATTCATGGAAATTTATTTGTAATAGCCAAAAACTGGAAATAATCAAACAACTTTCAATGAGCAAATGGATAAACAAACTGTGGTACATCCATACAATGAAACACTACTCAGCAGAAAAGGGAGCAGACTATTGATACAATTGTTAACTTGGATGAATCTGACAACTTGTGCTAAAAATGCCAATCTGAAAGTATTATGTACCGTATAACTCTATTTATTTGATATTCTCAAAATGAAAATACAGTGATAGCAGATCAATGCTAGGGGTTAGGGTTGGAAGAAGAGCGTGACTTTGTGGGGGTAATATCAGAGAATGTTTCTGGTGATGGAAGAGTTTTACATTCTGATTTCTGTGGTAGTTATATAAACCTATTAGGTGTGATAAAGTTTCATGGAACTATACATTAATAGGGAGAGTATATAAAAATTGTGAAATACGGCGACACTTCTAGTAGGTCTCAAGAAGGGGCGGCAGGCATTCATGTCTGGCCACAAAGGTGGCAAGGAGCCCCTGAAGCAGACCAAGAAGCAGGCCAAGGAGATGAATGAGGAAGATAGGGCATTCAAGCTGAAATAGAAAAAGGAGCAGAAGAAACTCAAGGAGCTAAAAGGGAAGCATGTGGGGAAGGGCCCCCTGGCCATAAGTGCAATTAAGAAATTGGCAAAAAGTTTGCTGTTTCTCCTGCCTGAGGCAATGGTGATTCTTAATTCCATTTCTGTTTAAACATCTGGATTCCCTGCCGTAACATCTGTTACCACTTATTACTAGAATAAAGTGCTGTCTTGGAGCCTATTGAACCTTTAAGAATAAACGTTGGTAAAATAAATAAATAAATAAATACAAATTGTGAAAAATGAATAAGACCTCTTGTTTTATTAGTAATATTGTATCAGGCTCAATATCTGGTTTTGATAATGTTCTCTGATTCTATAAGACGCTAACCATTGGGAGAAGCTCGGTGAAGTGTACTCAGGAACTCACTGTACTATTATTGCAACTTCCTGTGAGTCTTAAACCATTTCAAAACAAAAAGTATTTAAATGTACAAAAAATTAAAGATTTAAAAAATATATAAACATAATTTTATTATGATATCTAAAATAGGTAGAAATTATTCCTCAATATCATCACTCAGTCAATGTTTAAATTTCCCCAAATGTCTCATATTATTTTTACAGTTGGTTTACCATAATTAGGAATGAAATATTGGTCACACATTTAGTTGATATTTCTCTTAATTTCTTTTTGATCTATACATTCTCTTTTCTTTTTTCTTATACTTACAATTTATTAGTTGAACAAACCCGGGGGTTAGTCCTGTAGCATATCCTGCTGACACTCATGTTGAGGGTATTCTTTTTTTTTTTCTTTCTTATTGTTTTTTTATTTTAATCCCAGTATAGAATGTTGAGGGTATTCTTTTGTTGCCATTAAATATATCTTCTGTCTGTATTTCCTGTAATCTTTGGTTATAGCTAGAGGTTTGATCAGCTTCAGCTTCAGTTTTTGACAAGATTTCCTAGGTGTTTATGTATTAGGATTCACGTATACAGCTTCTCATTGGGGAGACGTTAGTAACTATTGATAATCATTGCCATGACCCATTATTTCTTTAATGATTATGAAATAGTGATCTGTAAATGCTCTCATTTCTTTTGCATGTATTAGCTGGAGTATCTTAATAGAGAAAAATTTCCTGTAATCCATTATTTGCTTTCTTTGAAATATAGTTCAATAAGAAAATAAAGAGTATTTGTTATTTCCTTCCTTCTGCTAATTTTGAGCTAAGTTAAGTTCTTCTTTTTCTAGTTCCTTGAAATGTAAACTCAGGTTGTTTATTTGAGATCTTTTGTTGTCTCTTAATGTAGGCATTTATCACTATAAACTTCCCTCTTAGACTGCTTACACTGCATCTTGTAAGTTTTGGCATATTATGCTTCCATTTTCATTTATTTCATGATATTATTTGATTTCCCTTTTGATTTCTTCTTTGACTCATTGGTTGTTCAATAGTGTATTGTCTCATTTCCACATATTTGTGAATTTTTCAGTTTTCCTCCTGTTACTGATTTCTACTTTCACATACCATTGTGCTCAGAGAAGATACTTGGTATGATTTCAATCTTTTTAAATTTTCTAAGATTTGTTTTGTGACCTAACATATCTATTCTGGAGACTGTCCCATGTGCACTTGAAGAGAATGAGTATTCTGCTGCCATTAGATGGAGTGTTCTGTATATGTCTGTTAGGTCTATTTGGTTTAAAGTATATTTCAAGTCCAATGTTTCTGATTAATTTTCTGTCTGGATGATCTATCATTGTTGAAAGTGAGGTACTGAAATCACCTACTAGTATTGTGTTGTTATCTATTTCTCTCTTTAGATCTGTTAGTATTTTCTTTTTTTTTTTTTTTAAAGATTTTATTTGACAGAGAGAAACACAGCGAGAGAGGGAACACAAGCAGAGGGAGTGGGAGAGGGAGAAGCAGGCTTCCCGCCAAGCAGGGAGCCCGATGCGGGGCTCCATCCCAGGACCCTGGGACCATGACCTGAGCCGAAGGCAGACGCTTAACGACTGAGCCACCCAGGCACCCCTGTTAGTATTTTCTTAATACATTTGGGTGCTCTGATTTTGGAGTGCAGGATAATAAACACTTCCTTTCTTCTCTACCGGTTTTCAAAATAGTAACTTTTTTCTATAGCAACCTTTAAAGCTGACCAAGAACAGTTTTACTATTTAACTATCATTACAAATATATTAGTTTTAACATACCTGAAGTGTGTGAACTCATTTTAGTTATCATTCTTATTGATGGTTAAATTGTCCAATCTTTGACTAATGATAACCTCATTAGGTTAACTTTAATTCTCTTTGCGAAATAGTCTTGGAAACCATTGAGCCTGACATCGGGCTCCATGCACTCACTGTGGAGTCTGCTTGAGATTTTCTCTCTCCCTCTGCCCTTCCCCCACTCTCTCTCTCTCTTAATCTCTAAAATAGATAAATAAATAAAATCTTAAAAAAAAGAAAAAGTCACATGTAACTTTGCTAAATACTGCCAATTTTTCTCAATAAGGTTGTATAATTGTATACAAAAATCTTAAATTTCCCCATATTTCATCAAAGCTATGTGCTGTCAAAAAAAATGAGATTTTTTGCCAATCTGAGAATTGAGAAACTTTTTAGCATTTGATTTAATTTTATATTGTATGAGGAGATGCCTGAAGCCTGATGAGGAGGAAGAGGAAGGAATAAAGGAGGAGGAGGAGGAACAGGAGGGGGAGGAGGAGGAGGATGTTACCTGTGATAGTCTACTTGTGTCTCTTGCCCATTTCCTATAGGGTTGTCAGCAGTGGTTCTCAATGTTTGTACACTCTGTAATTTGGAATATTAAACTTTTGTTTTTAACATAAATTGTAATATTTCCCTAATTGGATATTGGCCATTTTTCATTTGCTTATGGTGCTTTTATCAAGCAAATATTTTATACAGTTACATTTATCAACCATTCCCTTTATTGCTGCTAGATTTTTAATCTAGGACTGTTTATTTAACCTTGATTCTTGTACTGTTCCATGTTTTTTAAACCTAAATCTTTGATCATTTGGAAGTTTTCCTCATGAACAGCATGTGTAACAAATCTAATTTGACCTTTTTTACATTTGTCTAGCATCATTTTCCAACATCTGTTCTTTAGAAGTCCACTTTTTCCCATAGGTTCAAGATTTTTTTATCTTATACTAAATTTCCATATGAACTTGGGTATTTCTCCAGTTTCTATTCTGTTCCATTGGTCTTTTTTTTTTAATTTTTTTAAGATTTTATTTATTTGACAGAGAGAGAGAACATAAGCAAGGGGAGCAGCAGACAGAGGGAGAAAGGAGAAGCAAACTCCCCGCTGAACAGGGAGCCTGATGCGGGACTCGATCCCGGGACCCTGGGATCATGACCTGAGCTGAAGGCAGACACTTAACCGGCTGAGCCACCCAGCCGCCCTCCATTGGTCTTTCTATTCATAAACTGATACCATACTGTCATCATGAGTTAGCATAGCCCCTCTTTGCTCTTCTAATTGAGATTTTTTGGGGTCTATTTTTGATTCTTTTTCTTCCAAATGAATTTCATAATCAACATCTCTTGCTCTAAAAAAAAAAGTCATAATATTTTACTGAATGCCATTGAAGATCAATTATGGGGAATTGTAATTTTAATTCTTTCTATCCTTTGACCCAGCAATTTACCTATGTATTCTAGAGTACTACTCATACATGTTCACAAACAGGTGTGTACAAAAATATTCATTATAAGAATAAGTGTAACAGAAAAAATTGGGACAACTTAAATATTAAAAGGAAGAATCATTAAATAAGTATTGGTATATCAATAGGTTACTATGCAGTCATTAAGGCAATTATGAGGATTTTATGAACTTACAAAGAAGTATGATATAACATATATGCTTACATGTTATATACAGTTAAAATGTATAAATAGATCCCTTTATATAAAGAAAAAATATATACATATATAACAGATTATGAAAGAAAAATGGTTGCATGATTGGTAACTTTTAAATATTTTAAATTAAGATAATTTATTTTTTCTTGAATCACATTTTGTTTCTTTATTTCATTATTTCCATTAGCACACCAACATATTATATATCCTTTCTTAGAAAAAAAAAATGCTCTACTTCATACCCTTCTCTAGTCTCATTGTCTTCTCATAGTCTCTCATTGACTCTTCCCATTTTCTGCAAAATTTCTTTGAAGAGTTACGTCTATTCACTGTGTTTTCAGTCTCAATTTCTCTTGAATCCAAGCAAATTGAGATTATTTCTCCAAAACTTTAGGACATCAGTGATCTCTATGTTAGTACACAAAATGATCTGTTATTATGCTTGATCTCTCAGCAGCCTTTAAAGCAACCAATCACTTCTCCCTTTAAATAGTTTCTGCATTTGGCTTCTGGAGACCATACATTCCCATTTTTCTTTCTGCCTCACTTTTTTTCCTTCTTATTGTCTTTGGCTGAATTATCCTTCAATTTCCAACTTCCAGTTGTTGTAAAGTCCTAAATTCTCTTCTGAGACCCTTTCTTTTCTCTAACTACACTAGTTTCTAAGTGAACTAACATAGTGGGGTTTTTTCTTTTTAATTACCATCCATATAATAATGACTTCTAGGATATGTCTAATTCTAAGTCAGGACTGAGCCAAATCTAGTAAACCACCACACTATTTAAGTTCTCTATTTGGTGGTCTAATAGCCAAATGAAACTTAGTATATCCAAAACTGAATTTATGATTTCACCCTACATTCTCTCTACTAAACCTCATCCTATTAAATAGCATATTATTCACCCAGTTACTCAGGCCAAAAAGTGAGCTATAATTTACTACTAATTTTTATCTCACACCCCATACTTCGTCTAAAAAAGAACTTCTTAGAAGTACCTTAAAAAAAGTTTTAGGGTTGATGTCAGCAAAACTGACAGAGGAGGCATCTCCAGAAACTTAGCCTTCAATAGAAACAGAAAAAAATCATGCACAGATTCATCTGAAAACACTGAGAGAGTTTCTATTTATTTGTTTATTTTAATTTTTTTCTTCCCTTCTTTCCATTTCTTTTCTTTCTTTTCTGTCTCTCCTCCTCCTCCTCCTCCTCCTTCTTCCTCTCCCTCTGCCTCTCCCTCCCCCAACCCCTTAGCACTCAAGGAAACAAACAATTCTATCCTCCAGCAAGCATGAAAAGTAAACCTTAAGGAGGGTGAGGAATCCATTTTCCAGGGTTACCATATTATAATATTCAAAATGTCCAGCATTCAACAAAATATTACAAAGCATACAAAGAAATAAGAAAGTATGGACTATTCACAGAAGAAATTAACTCAAAATGCCCCTGAGTAAGCACAAACTTTGGACTTGCTAGACGATAACTTTATTTTTTTTTAAGATTTATTCATTTATTTGGGGGGGGAGGGGCAAAGAGAGAGGGAGAGAGAGAATCCTCAAGCAGACTCCCCACTGAGTGCAGTGATGTAGGGCTTGATCCTAGGACCCTGAGATCATGATCTGAGCTGAAATCAAGAGTCAGCCACCTAACTGAGATACTCAGGCACCTCTGCTAGACAATAACTTTAAACCAACTTTTTAAATTATGCTCAAAGAGTTAAAGAAATCATAGACAAAATGCTAAAGAAAACCAGGAGAACAATATATGGACAAATAGAGAATATCAATAAAGAGACAAATATATAAAGAAACCAGTAGAAATCCTGAAGCTGAAAAGTACAATGATTGCCATGGAAAACTCACTATAGGGTTCCAATAGCAGGTTTCAGAAGGCAGAAGAATCACTGAAAATCTTCCAGCAAAGGAACTCTTATAATCTAATGCTTTCACTGATGAAATCTACCAAATATTTAAAGAAGGAATGAATACTCATCCTTCTCAAGTTTCTTTCTTTTTTTTTAAATAGAAGATTAAACACTTCCTAACATATAAGGCCAGCATTACCCTGATATCAAAGCCAAACAAAGACATCTCAAAAACAGGAAACTACAAACCAATATCCCTAATGAATATAGATGCCAAAATCCTCAAAAACTACTAGAAAACTGAATTCAACAGCATATTAAAAGGATTATACACCATAAACCAGTGTTACTTACCAAATTTGCAGGATACAAGATCAACACACATAATCAGTTTTGTTTCCTCATACCTGCCATGAACAATCCAAAAAGGATATTGAGAAGGCAACTGCATTTACGATAATGTTTCAAAGAATTAAATACTTAGGAATAAATGTAACCAAAGGAATAAAAGACTTGTAGACTGAAAATGACAACACATTGCTGAAAGAAATTAAAGAACTAAAAAAAAAAAAAAAGACATCTTGTGTTCATGAACTAGAAGACTTAATTGTTAAGATGTAAATACTACCCAAACTTACCTATAGATTCATTATAATCTCTATCAAAATCCTAATGATGTTTTTTGCAAAAATATAAAAATTGATTTTAAAATTCATATGGAATTTTGAAGGGTTCTAAATTGCCAAAACAATATTTAAAAAGAACAAAGTTGGAGGATTCATCTTCCTCACTGAAGAATTTACTACAAATCTACAGTAATCAAAACAGTGTAGTACTGGCATTAAGACAAACATATAAACCAATTGAATAGAATAGAGAGCCCAATAACAAATTCTCACATATATAAACAAATGATTTCAACAGGGTTCCAAGACCATTCAATGGTGGAAGTAATAGTCTCTTCACAAAATGGTGCTATAACAGGTAGATATCCACATGCAAAGAAAATGAAGTTGGCCCCCTACCTTATACATATACAAAGACTAACTAAAAAGGGAAAAACAATCTAAATTAAATAACAAAACCATAAGATGCTTAGAAAACATAGGGAGTAAATCATGACCTTCAATTTGACAGTGGACTCTTAGATATGACACCAAAATAACAAGCAACAAAAGAAAAAAATAGACAAATTGGACTTCTTAAAATTAAAAATGTTTTACAGCAAAGGACATTATTAAGAAAATGAAAAGATAGCCTATATAATGAGAGAAAATATTTGTAAATCATATATCTGATCATAGTCTAGTATCCATAAAGAACTCTTTCATCTGAACAACCAACAGGCAAACAACCCAATTAAAAATGAACCAAGGTTTTAAATAGACATTTATCCATGATATATACAAATGGCCCAAAGTACATGAAATGTTGCTCAATATCATTACTAATTAGGAAAATGCAAATCAAAACCCTACATAAAATGGGTACCACTGCATACCCATCAGGATGGCTATAACTAAAACAAAACTACTCTAAAAAGTAACAAATTTCAGCAAGGACATGGAAAAATTGATGATGATAGCAATGTGAAATGGCTCCACCATGAGGAAATATTTTGGGATTCCTCAGAGAGTTAAATATATAATTACCATATGACTCTGATATTCCACTCCTAGGTATATACCCAAAAGAATTGAAAACAGATAAACAAGTACATTTATGTATGTGCATGTTCATAGCAGCACTATTCATAATAACCAAAAGGTGGAAACAGCTTAAATGTCTTTCAACAAATGGCCAGATAAACACATTATTGTATATCCATACAATGAAAATATTACTTAACCATTAAAAAAATGAAGTACTGATACATGCTACAACATGGATGAATTTCTAAATCATTATGCTAAGTGAAAGTAGCCATACGCAAAAGATCACCTGTTGTATTATTCCATTTTTATGAAATACATGTATTAGGTATGTATAGATGAGTCCATAGAAACAGACTGCAGATTAGAGGCTGCTAGTGTCTGGGATGGGGAGAGAATTGGGAGCTTGTGCTCAACAGGTACAGGGTTTCCTTTTGGGATGATGAAAATGTCCTGGGACTAGATAAAGGGGGCAGTTCCGTAACACTGTGAATGTACTAAATGCCGCTCAACTGTTCACTTTAAAATGGTTAATTTTACATTCTGTCAATTTTACCTAAATAAAGTTTAAAAGAAAACATTAAGAATGATAAAAGTGTATCTTTGGGGCGCCTGGGTGGCTCAGTCGTTAAGCGTCTGCCTTCAGCTCAGGTCATATTCCCCGTGTCCTGGGATGGAGCCCTGCACCGGGCTCCCTGCTCGGCGGGAAGCCTGCTTCTCCCTCTCCCACTCCCCCTGCTTGTGTTCCCTCTCTCGCTGTGTCTCTCTCTGTCAAATAAATAAATAAAATTTTACAAAAAAAAAAAAGAATGATAAAAGTGTATCTTTAATTATCTACTTCTTATCAACTCCAAAATTATCAGTCTAGGTGCTGTCTTATCTAGACTACTGCTCTCTCACCTACACTTTTAATACCCCAGGTACTCTTTCTACTTTCACTGAAGTGCAAACACACACCTATCTATGAGTCATCCTTTTAAAATATAAATCTGCTTGTGGCATTCACCAGCATTCCACCACAAATAGCTTTTTAATATGCATAAAATAAAAGCTGAAGTCCAGGTATCATCTGTTACTTATCTACCTTGCTTTCTCTCTTGACCACCCAGTTTGATCAGGTACACTGACCCATGCTCATTATTCTTTGACCATAACAAGTCAACCCCTGCTCAGGACCTCTGTATCAATGTTCTATCTTACTGGTAGCCTCTTCCCACAGACATCTGCATATGCTTTCACTTTATGTCTCTACTCATTTGTCATCCCTTAAAAAGGGCTATTAATTAGCACCCCTCATTGCTGTCTATTTTTTACTCTACTGCTTTGTTACAGTGCTTACTTCATCTATCATTATATATTTATTTTTCATTTATTTCAATCCCCTCTAAGTTTTAAGGTCTTAAGTATAAGGATTTTGTCTGGTTGTTGTTTTTATATTTGTATCCTCCGTGCATAGAAGAGTGCATAGCCCAGAGAAGTTACTCAGCAAATATCTGCAGTTGTTAAATTAATAAATGTACATAATATCAATGAAAATTTTTTAAGTCATAAAAAGTCTAGAAGGAAGAGCATTGTGATTTATAAGAGAAATCCTAAACTAGACCCGCACTTCTTTTGGTGTTGAACCAATCTTTCTGAATTTCAAATTTTTAAAATGGAAATGAAAGTCTTGCATTTTTCCTTTCAGCTTTAAAGGTAAATGTTTCCTAGGAAGATTTAATAGCTTTCATCATATATTAATAGTCAATCCTTTTTAAAGTAAGAAAACTGATTACATGACCTCTCCAGGTTACTTGAATCTACGTATTATTGTTTGTTTTATTTCCTTTCATCACTTTACTTTATTTTAAAGGGTTTGCATTTATGAGGTAAAAAAAAAGTTGATATAACTATAAAATTGTGATAATCTGAATTTTTATCTTTAAGAATTTTAGGAAAAATTCAATATACATTATAAAAAAAAGACAAACAAATAAACACAACTTATAAGTGTTATTCTTTCCTCATTGTTCTTGAGAACATGTTAGGCCCACCTGTGTTGGTCATGGAGATGTTCACTGAAACCCATGTTAGTTCTGATGGTAGAGGGAAATAAAGAGGTTGCCTGGGCCATAGAAACCTTTATGACCTATCAATTCTTGTGTGTCCACGGAGTCATTTGGTTCAGCTGCTCCTCAACACTATAAGGAAAAAAAGAACTTATTTGAGGAAATCTTACAAATGAAGAAAAATCTTGTGGAATTTTCTGCAATTGCCCATTTCACACCCAACCATGGTGAGAGGAGCTGGATGGACTATATAATCAGGTGCACCACTCTGTGATAGACACTTTCGTAAAGAAGAAAAGTGACTGATGAAAGCCAGTGGATGTGTGTATGTGCACTGGTGAGCAGCTGAGGTTTCATCTCATTTTCAGTGACTGTAGAATGAAGGACAACAGGGGAGCAGGCCACAAACCTGAGCTCCCTCTGCTCCTTTCCAGAAACTGAAGAAAACATCAAAAGGAATGAAAGTGACTGAATATCTCACAGAAAAGTATTGTATATTCTTGCTTTGGGTCACAGCCATGGCTTGCATCATAAAGTAAAAGCTTTCTAATATAACATTTATGAATGCCTTGGTCTTCCATTATATATTGAGAAGTTGTGAAAAATCTGTATGTACATTAGGAGTACTTATAAGCTATGGATCAATTTATATTTTCTTATGAGATCTGAGATGTAATGACCAAATCTTTAATTGTTACTTCTCAGCTTTATTCTTCCCCTCCTAATTTGAAAGGTGTTCCCTCATAACTGTACACAGTAAATGCACGATAGCTGTCATTCAAAGAAGTTACTTGCACTAGCTGAAGAATGCGGTGCCAAGGACTTTAAAAAAAAAAAAAGTGTTATCAGAGCACCTGTGTGGCTCAGTCACTGAAGCATCTGCCTTCAGCTCAGGCATGATCCCCGGGTCCCGAGTTGCTCTTGACCAGGGACCCTGCTTCTCCTTCTGCCCCTCCCCTACTTATACATGCTCTCTCTCTCTTCTCAAATAAATAAATAAAATATTTTTAAAAACCATTATGTTATTATTAGTAAATTAGCAGTTCTAATCCATTCATGGTGTTCGTTAAGTAAACATATTCCAAATAATAAATAGCATTAAGTAAATTATGGAGTTTCAAAAACTAGCTAAAATTTTTAAATTCCCTATTTGATAAAATATAATGAAATATTTCTTTTCCCATTGCTCTAGATATAGCTCCTGAAATTCACTGAGGTTACGTCTATGCCAGCACAAGTTTGAGTTCTCATTCAGAAATATTTTTCTAGCTTAAATCTGCACAGTATGAATAAAAAGCTTCCAAACTATTCTGGTTGTTTAAACACAGTAACTGTTTCTTTTTCTCATGAACATGTCACTACTAGAAACAATCTCCAATGTTGTGCCCAACCTCCCATTCCATCCTATCCCCATCTCTGCCTTCACTGATTTCACTTCTAACAATTTGCGTCTTTCATCTAAACACAGCAAAAGCTGCATAGGTTATCTGTTTCTGGCTTGGTGTTCCAAATTCATGTTTTGATGTTTACATTTTTCTGGAGTAAATATCCGTACATATTTCCAGAAAGAGTCCCCTGCAACTTTGTTATAGGTAGAAGAGATTTGTTTATTTCTCCTTCGTAGCATAATCACCAGTGAGAAGACAGGATGTAGTACTTTGCCAAAATGCCCATCCTATGCCTTTGTTTCTGGACATGGCTTTTTTATGTCACATGTGAATTAAGACTGATAGAGAGTTAATAGCCTAATTAATAAAGGCTTTCATGTAACCATTCAATTATGTTAGCATAAATGTCGTGGTCAAAAAAAATATTTACATAGCAACAAAATCCTGGTTTAGCAAACGATAGAAAAATGAAGAGAAAAATAATATCTTAGATTGGGGATATGATTAAATTGGATTATTCTGACAGGATTGGCATTTCAGATTTTATTCAGATGACCCAGGACAGCCCAACAGAAGCATTCAGCACTTCAGTTTCTGCATCCATGCTGCTCCTGACTAGCTAGTTGGGGCCAGAATCCTTTAACCTAGAATTATCATTTTCCTATACCTTTAAAGTTGCACTACATACACAGATGTTTACCCCAAGTTTCTAGCTAAACCAGAGGATAGGAAGAGAGTGCAGATGAACTTGCTTTTACAGTTGCATTCTCTCCTGTGATCATTAAATGTGTTTTATCTCTAACATGCTAAAATGCTACAATACCACAAGGGAGTACTAACTCTAGAATTAACCTGTTAATATCTAAGAAATCCTACAGATTTGTACTTTAAGGCCTCTTGCAAGATTTTGTTTTCAATGTTATTTTCCAAGAGATACTCCAAAGTTTTATCGGCAGAAATCCAGAGATATTCCTTAACCTTTCAGGAAGGCTGTGAACTTCCTATATTTAGAAATTTTGATTGTCATTATCAAAAATATAAGCAAGGTTTTCCTATGTCTAACTTTCAGTTCTATAACCCAAGTCAGATATGGAAAACATTGAGTTGATCCAGAAAAAAATAATAAAAATTAAGAAGAGAAAATATGCCTATGCCTAAAGAGGTCACGTATTGAATGGAGCACTGGGTGTTATACGCAAACAATGAATGATGGAACACTACATCAAAAACTAATGATGTAATGTATGGTGATTAACATAACATAATAAAATAAAATTTAAAAAAAGAATAGAAAATATACCTAATGATGACTACTACTAGGAGAAACTAAAATACTCCTCTTTTTAAAAAACTTTATTTATTTATTCGTCACAGAGAGAGAGAGAGAGCACAAGCAGGGGGAGTGGCAGGCAGAAGGAGAAGCAGTCTTCCCCCAAAACAAGGAGCCCGATGAAGAACTCGATCCCAGGACCCCAGGATCATGAGCTGAGCTAAAGGCAGATGCTCAACCAACTGAGCCACCCAGGTATCCCGAAATACACCTGTTTTTAATGAAAAAGATCTGAATGGTAATGATCAACTGTCTCATTTTCACAGAGAGTAAGAATTAATTAAACTAAACCATGAGGAATAATTTAGAGTTTAAGACTGCGAAAGACACAATTTATAGGATGGTTAAGACTAACGCAGATACTGAAGTTAATCAACCATACATTTCATGAGCACAGCAGTTATCCTTATAGTTTCAGTGAGTAGCACAATGACTGTAGCCTCACAGTTATTTAAATTATATCTGTTGACTACAGCAGTGAAAGAAAAAATTGAGATAGATTATTAGTAGCGCTGAGTGCTTCCCAGATGAAGAGATTCCTCTCTCTAATAAATGTCTGCACTTACCTTACTCTCGGTAGCAACCTGTATTGTGAATTCACTTTATCAAGAACAAGACTACTTTAGGGTACGTAAGTGGCTTAGTCGGTTAAGCATCTGCCCTGGGCTCCGGTCATGATCCCAGGGTCCTGGGATCGAGCCCCGCATCAGGCTCTCTGCTCAGCGGGGAGCCTCTCCCTCTGCTCTTCCCCCCGCTCATGCTCACTCTCTCTCTCTCTGAAATAAATAAACAAAATCTTAAAAAAAAAAAAAAAAGACTGCTTTAAAGAAAGACAAGAAAGAAATCATTCTAACCCGGCTGATTACAGGAGCCACTTGACTTCTTGGGATCCCGAAATGCTGTGTCTGGTTTTCTACTCTGTTTCTTCTTTCCCATTACTGCCTGGCTTGTTTTTTGTTGTGTTGTTTTGTTTTGTTTTTAATTCGGGTGTGTATGTGTGTGTTTTTCTTGCTGGTTGTGGGTTTATTTGTGTTTTCGTTTTTGCTTTTGTTTCTGTGCTTGGCTTTCTCTGAGTAAGAAAGTCTGGACTTGTGTAACTCTGCTCCTGTTCTCCTATGTCCACTGGCTTAGACTTCTGGAACTTGACATTGGATAGTATACTCTGAGCACATAACTCCTAACTTATGTATTAAGCATCTACATTAGCCTGGGCCATTTTTTCCCACAAATGAAACCTTTGAATTGAATGATGACAGTGTCCTGTCAATCTAGGACTAAATCTTTTCTGTGTTGTCTGGATTCACTTGATGGCCCAAGTTCTGAGCTAACCCACCACTTGGACAGAAAATAACCATATATTATTTAAGATATAGGAACAGAAGTAGACCTCTGGATCTGATGCTATCCTAGAATTCTCCAGCAGTCTCAGCTGGACTTCCTGAACCAATATTTGATTCTGGTAATAATTCTGAGAGTTGACCTTAATTTCTTGATGGCAAGTGGTTCTAAAATGGGCTAATATGCACATATGTATGAATCATCCCACGTAAGTTGTTAAAAAATTAAGTATTGATTTTTTGAATACATTCAAATTTATTAATATAATTTCATCTTCAGGATAATAGTATTAATGGAATGGTAAAAAGAGGTTGAGCTCATGTCTATACATATCCTAAGGTTTATTCATTGAAGGAGCTGACACTTTTCTTCATCAAAAATGAAGTTGTGAACTACTATGTTAGGAATTAAGGGTATTAGATGTGGTCAATTACCTCTTATCTATACCTCTGTGTATTAATTTCTTCCACTATTACTACAAATTTAGTGACTTAAAGCAATATAAATGTATGGTCTTACAATTCTGGAGATCATTATTCCAAAATGTGTGTCACTGAGATAAAATCAAGGTGTCTGTGGGGCTCTGTTCCTTTTGAAGGCTCTAGAAAAAAAAAAAAATCCGTGTCTTTCCCCTTTCCAGATCCTAGAAGCTGCCGGCATTCCTTGGCTGGTGCCCCCCCTTCCATGTTCAAAGCTAGCAATGGTGGATTGAGTCTTCATAGCACATCATTCTAAAGTTGCGTTGCTCCTGCATCTTCTCTAACTCTTGTGCCCAACTCTTCCACATTTAAAGGAAATTTGTGATTATATTGGGTCCATCCAGATAATCCAGGATAGTCTCTTTATTTTAAAGTCAACTGATTAGCAGCCTTAATTCCATCTGCAATCTTAATTCCCTCTAGTCATGAAATACAACATAGTCATGGGTTCTAGGAATTTGGATATAAACATCTTTTGGGTGGGAGGAAGGCACTATTCTACCTACCATACTCTGCTTTGCTTTTCAGTCAACCATATTTCTAATTTTTTTTCTACAACTATTTCAAGCTAGTTTCAGCTACTTGTTCATACTGAGAGGATGTTGGGGATTAGAAAGAAGGGGAAATCAGATATTCTTTTGCTTGGGCAATATATCCAGCAGCCACTCTTTTTCCTCCTATTCCATATTAATTAGTTTTCTCCAGCAATTCTATTAACTTTGTTAAAAAATTCCCTTCATTAAATTTCATCTACTTAAAATTCCAAATTGTTTCTGTATTCCTGACTGAGCTTTGACTCATGGAGTTCTTGGTACATGGCTGGTCCTAGGAAATAGACCTCAACAATGAGAGGGTGGAAATCAGTTACTTACCTATTAGAGGATAAATATAGCAATAATATCCTTGCAAACAGAAAACAGGATAACAAGCGTGTATGGCCTGCAGTGGGATAATTATTACATGTATTATTGTGTGCTTTAGCTTTGGAAGAAGTGATTATTGAAGGAAAAGCTTTGGAAAATCAAGCAACTGCTGTAGCTTTCAAGTGTGTTGATAATGATAACAACAAGATAACAAGATTCTTTGCTATCTTACAGAAATAGAGTTTAGAAAAAGTATATGATAAACTCAGGGACTTAAACTTGACATTCAAAGTAAGGATAGAAAACCAGAGTGCTTATACATGGGTAGAGTGAGCAACTTACTTGTAAGTTGAATTCATAACCTGACCAAATTACTCATATTAAGATTAGGGCATTAATTGGAAAGGAAGGGGACCCTACGATTTGAGATAGCAAGCTTTGATCACATTTATATAAATATGAGAACACTGAGTTCCAAAACCTTCATCTGTAGGGTTGTTTAGCAAGGGGATGCATATTCTCCTCAGGATTCATCCCCAAATCTCATTGCTTCTGATCCAGAGATTGGGACTACACCATGTCTAGGAAGATCTTTTAAAATAATTTGGATACCAAAATAATTGAAAAATCTTGTTAATTTTTATCAGCAGGAGTGCAAAACGTATGTGCAGAAATTAATTCTAAAGGCTGATTTAAGAAGCATCAGGCCAATAAAATAAATGTCACAGAAATGAAAAGAACAACATAAGTAGTATAGTCAATAATAAACATTGTATGGTGACATGTGATGACTACATTTATTGTGATGAGCACCGAGTAATGTATAGAATTGTTGAATCACTATATTATACACCTGAAATTAATATAACATTGTATGTCAACTATACTTCAGTAAAACATTTCTAAAAAGAAATTTCAGGCCGACTGTATCCATAAGAATGCACTTATCAGACATTTTGCACTTCATAAGCTTACTAAAGTTGTGTAAAGTGGCCTTAACAGTCTGAATGAAATTTGAGTTCAATGGTAACCTCTACTCAATTAGGTCAAAATCCCAGAACTTCCCTATCATTCATTATGTGGAGAAAAGAATCAAAAGACTAAGAAGATAGGAATGTTGTTTGGATTTCTATATTTTACCTTTTCATCCTGTCCCACCACCACCTCCTGCTGACTCTGCCAACAAGAAGGCCCAGAATACTCTCCCTCACAAATGCATTGAGAAACAATTAATTTGGGAATACCCAGCAACTTACAAAAGTATTACTTAATCTATATTATGGGGAAAAAAATTCAAAGTCTGGTTAGTAGAAACCTGACTTGTATAATTTTACTTGGAAGTAATTACCTGTTACCCATTTTCCAGGCTTAAACCAATTCGTACTTGTGTTGAGAGTGTTGAGATAATTCTCTATGGGTCTTTCTTTCTTTCTTTCTTTCTTTTTTTTTGGCAAGTCTTTGAGCAGAGGCATAAACAACTTTTTGTCTTGGACTATCTTTACAAAGATATTTATATAACAAACTACTGTGGAAGATAGAGATAGTACCTCCTTTTGGGGCAAAGGACAGATATGTTTTTTGTCAGGATAATAAAGATAATGTCTTGCTCTAAGGTGAAGGTCAGGCAGGTTTGTTCACAATCTGTTATAGAAGAGTAGAGCTTCTTGAACTTGGTGTTCTTTACCTGAGATGCTAATCCACTTCATGCGTAGCATCTACCTGGGTCAATTCACATGACCCTGTGGAAATTGTGGGCAATGGAACAAATGCAAACATGAAGCTTATTATCTACTGGGCTTTGAGCAATAAAATCTTTTGTCTTTGACTCAGGAGTCTCTTGTCTTTTGCCAGCATCCATGAAATTATTAAAGGTTAGCTTGTTAGATTGCAAACAGGATACAATTGTAGATTTCTCACAGTTCTTGACAACCTGAAGCTCTATGATTGAAATGGAGACTCATTTCCCTAAATGAAAGAGTGATAAATTGAGTTTTGTTCCAGGTGGGTCTCACACAGGGCCCAGTAAATTCTCAAACTACCCTGTTTATTTTTCCTGTCCTTGAATGCCTTTTTGGGATAGGCATGGCAACTTACAGAATCTCCACAATGGTTCCTTGGCAATCAGGCTATACATAGCAAGAAAAACTAAGGGTAAACTTCTAGCATAGAGTCTTATTATCAAACAGCAAACTAAATGTACCATATTCCTAAGAGAATTTCAGAAGTTAGTACCACTAAAAAAGACTTAAAAGACATAGGAGTGTGATTCTTAGGACATAGGAGTGTGATTGTACCTTCAGTGTTTTACCAGAATTCCTGCTCTCTGACATAATGTTATTTGAATGTATCTGAATGTACATCTATTATGGGTAGAATTGTGTCTCCCAAAAAGATGTGTTGAAGTTTTAACCCCCAGTACCTGAGAATGTGACCTTATTTGGAAAGCTTCATTATGTATAGATGTCATTAGTTAAGACGAGATCTTACAGAAGTCGAGTGGGCCCCCGATTCACGATGACTGGTGCCCTCGTAAGAGGATGGCCATGTGAAGATACAACACACAGGGAGAATCCCATGTGAAGACAGAGCTGGGATTCAATGCATCTACAAGCCCAGGAATGTCAAGGATGGCTGCCCATCACCAGAAGGTAGAAGAGTGGCACAGAACATTCTTCCTCGGAAACTTCAAAAGGAAACAACCCTGCTGACACCTTGACTTTTAGCCTCCAGTACTGTGGAAAAAGTACCTTCTTGTTTTAAGCCACTCAGTTTGTGGCACTTTGTTATGGCAGCAGACAGAACTAAAATATTCACAGGACTTCACACTGATTTACCGTATGAGAGACTCATGCTGATCAGACCTGGTAAACAGGAATAACAAGTACTGTAGGTGCTTTAACAAGACACTCATGTGACAGAATTTGTCAATAAAGCTCTGGAATAATTCAGTGATGGTCACATTGATGACGCTTCTAGTGAAGCATTTTGAATAAGATGGGCCTTGAAAGTTGACTGATACAGAAAATGTTGCAAAAGAAAACAGAATTTCCCCAACAATTGGAGAAAACATGAATAACAGCAAAAGAGAGAGAGAGGGGGAGAGAATAATTTCTTATTTTTACAAGCGTGTATTTAAAAAAAAATAGAGTTGTTACCATACATTAGTTATATTTCTCCAACCACATAAGGAGATTATATACCTCTAAGATCTGGACTGTACCTTCCTCCTTAATAATAAACAGTATTTAACATATGCTTGGTGTTCATAGGTTCAACAAGTATTGGATGTCTCTAGTTTTTATCATATGCACTTAAGTAATTAATACTTGTTGAAGAGCTCTTTTATACTATCTGGGTCCAAAGAAGTTGAAATCTTATAAGAAGATTGCAAAATGTATGTAACAAAGCATGGCATTTCTATAAAAGAACTGATTAAATGCTTAGGTAAAATATTGAAAGTCACCATCAAATCTAAACTGTTTTATCGGAGAAGAGTTTGTAGGTCTGAGTATTGAGCTCAGAGCTAAAGAGAGTATTTAACCGAGCAGAGTGTCTTCACCTCTTATTCCAGCCTGAAAGCAGCGATTTAAAATCCTCAGTAGGTATTTAAGGGGTCACTTTCTCTGACTCTCCATTGGGAAAAGAGAAAGCAGGTTCCAAAGAACAGGTTGACCTCTGACCCTGAAAGCACCACTGGACTGATTAGGAACAGAAGTTGTTTCTTTTGAGGGAAGAAATGAGTTGTTGCTTCTTTTGGGGTCCTCATTGTATCTGTCCTGGAGCAAAGCTAGATCAAACTTTAGGAAATCAATAACTCAGTGATTCTATTATTTAAGTTCCAATTATAAAGGTAGACTAGATGAGGTGGAGAAATGTCATTCCCTGCCCAAGGCTGCATTAGAAACCCCTGTCACAGGTAGAATTAGAACACAAGCCTCCTTCCCAGTATTAAGAGTCACACTCCTATCTGTCATATTCTTTTACTTACCTAAAACAGCTCTTTTTCATATTTAAATAATACATATATTTGAAAGGGTAAAAGCTACTGGTATATAATCTCATTTTCTGTGTCTTATAAGTCAGACCGCTCCCCAGAGTCTCGTAAGTGATGAGAGAAATTCTTCAAATCATGATACTGTGAATTTACTGTCATCTAAAAGAAGGATTCTTTGTGCTAAAAGCAGGTGTGCCAGTGTGAATATGTAGCTGTCCCATATTGAGGAGCCATATATTTCACAGTTAGGTTCTACACACAGAAATAAACAGCCATATGGCAAACAAACTCACTTTTTACTGCTTCATTTTATTTGTTTCAAAATAGTGCAATGCCACAAATCCAGAATATTAACAACGCTCCATCTGGAAAAATGAAACTTTTGGAGCCCCGAACCAGCACGTTAGCATCCCCACAAAACTTTGGAACTTCAGTTGACTCTAGACTTGGAACAGGCTTTATGTCAACCCAGCATGTCTTCCTAATATTATGCTAGTGGCTCAGATAAAAATGTGTATAAAATGGGAAAATTTTATAATTCTGGAAATATTTTAAAAAGTTGACCCCTTTATAGACTGCGCTGTGGTCTATAAAGGGGGTCATAGTCTAATGTCTAATAGAGAATGTTATAATCTTTATTAATAAATAGCTTTATAAATTTAGCTAGCTTTATTTGCCCCTATTTTGCAAATGAGATAAAAGAATGTACAGAGTGTTCTGTGGGTATGTCTGATCTGCATTCGGAATCCTAGCTATTTAGATGAGAAATGAGTGAATGATGCTTTCTTGGTTCAACAAAAATTTTATTTAGATTTATTGGGATTTTCTAGGTAGAGTATAAGAGATGAAAATGAATAGAAGATGAGTTCTGATTTCAAGGGACCTTACTAAATATAAGTATCTATAATATATTTCAAAGGATCTGAAGTTCTGTTAAGTATATGCTTTATCTGATGAGATGTTAAAGGTGTTAATTGGAACTGACATCTTTTTTTGACCATTAGGAAGGTGCAGAATTTGTATGGTGGAATCAGGAAAATCAAGAACAACCAAAAGAAATTCAGGATTACATGTTTATGGAAAGCATATTGTTGGTTTATTTTCTGTTTTCTGTTTTTGTTTTCCTTTAAACCATATTAAAGGCATTTAACTGTAAAGTATTATCATAACCTGCATAAACACATACACAGTTTACCGAACATTTGTCAATCCAATGCACATTAAGGAATCATTTAATATAGGTTAAAAGAATGGAACATTAGTAGTGGTGCAGAAACTCCTTGTATGTCACTTTGTTTTTAATTAATTAATTTATTTATTTATATTATGTTCAGTTAACCAACATATAGTACATCATTAATTTTTGATGTAGTGTTCCCTGATTCATTAGTTGCATATTATTTATTTTAGAGAGAGAGAGAGAGTGAGCAGGGGGAGGAGCGGACGGTGGGGGGAGGCAGAGAATCTCAAGCTGACTCCACGCTGAGCTTGAAGTCAGACACAGGGCTCATCTCACAACCCCGGGATCACAACCTGAGCCAAAACCAAGAGTCAGATGCTTAACTGACTGAGCCACCCACATGCCCCTGTTTGTTGGTTTTTTATTTTAATTCCCGTATAGCTAACATACAATGTTATATTAGTTTCAGGTGTACAATATAGTCATTCGACAATTCTATACATCACCAGTGCTCATCACAAATGCTGTCCTTTATCCCCAACACCTATTTTACCCATTCCCCCTCACCCCTCCCCTCTGGTAACCATCAGTCTGTTCTTTATAGTTAAGAGTCTATTTCTTGGTTTGCCTGTCTTTTTATTCCTTTTGCTCATTTTTTTCTTTCTTAAATTCCACATGAGTGAAATCATATGGTATTTGTCTTTCTTTGATTTATTTCACTCAGCTCTATACACTTTCTAGCTAGATCCATATCATTGCAGATAGCAAGATTTCATTCTTTTAATGGCTAAATAATATTCCATTGTATATATATACCACCTTTTCTTTATCCATTCATCTATCAATGGACACTTGGGCTACTTCCATAATTTGGCTATTGTAAGTAATGCTGCTATAACATAGGGATGCATGTACCCCTTTGAATTAGTGTTTTTGTATTTTGGGCGTAATTCCCCAGTAGTGCAATTACTGGACCACAGAGTAGTTCTATTTTTAACTTTTTGAGGAAACTCCATACTGTTTTCCACAGCAGCTACACCAGTTTGCATTCCCACTAATAGTGCAAAAGGGTTCCTTTTTCTCCACATCCTCACCAATACCTGTTGCTTCTTGTGTTTTGATTTTAACCATTCTGGTAGGTGGGAGGTGATATATCATTTTGGTTTTGATTTGCATTTCCCTGATGATTTTTCATGTGTCTCTTGGCCACCTGCATATCTTTGGAGAAATGTCTCTTCGTGTCTTCTGCCCATTTTTTAATTGGATTATTTGGTTTTTGGGTGTTGAGTTGTATCAGTTTTTTATATATTTGGGATACTAACCCTTTATTGGATATGTCATTTGCAAATATCTTCCCCCATTCAGTAGGTTGCCTTTTAGTTTTCTTGTTTCCTTCACTGTGCAGACCCTTTTTATTTTGATGTAGTACCAACAGTTTATTTTTGTTTTTGTTTTCCTTACTTCAGGAGACATATCTAGAAAAATGTTCCTATGGCCAATGTCAGAGACATTACTGTCTGTGCTCTCTTTTAGGATTCTTATGGCTTCAGGTCTCACATTTAGATCTTTAATCCATTTTGAATTTATTTTTGTGTATGGTGTAGAAAGTGATCCAATTTCATTCTTGTGCATGTGGCTGTCCAGTTTTCCCAACACCATTTGTTGAAGACACTGTCTTTTTCCCATTGGATATTATTTTCTGCTTTGTCAAAAATTAATTGACCATATAATTGTGAGGTTATTTCTAGGTTTTCTATGTTCCATTGATCTATGTGTCTATTTTTTGTGCCAGTACCATACTGTTTTGATTACTACAGCTTTGTAATATAACTTGAAGTCTGGAATTGTGATACCTCTAGCTTTGCCTTGCTATTTCAAAATTTCTTTGGCTATATATGGTCTTTTGTGATTCTGTATAAATTTTAGGGTTGTTCTGTGAAAAATGCTGTTGGTATTTTGATAGGGATTGCATTAAATCTGTTGATTGCTTTGGGTAGTATAGATATTTTAACAATATTTGTTTTTCCAATCCATGAGCATGGAATGTCTTTCCATTTATTTGTGTCATCTTTAATTTCTTTCATCATTGTTTTATAGTTTCATAGTTTTTAGAGTACAGGTCTTTCACCTCTTTGGTTAGGTTTATTCCTGGGTATCTTATTATTTTTGGTGCAATTATAAATAGGTATGTCACTTTGTGATTAAAATCCCTTTCTCCCAACCCCAGAAGGAAAAATTAAGCTTACCTATCATTATTTTCATGTTCCTTGTTTGTTTCTTAAGCTTTTAGCACTTATATATCTGTTTGTAAAAAATGAGTTTAGTTAAGGGATCGGCAAACAGGATAGTAAATATTTTAGTCTTTGCAGGCCATAGGGATCTTTGTCACAACTACTCAACTCTGCCATTGTAGCACAAAATAACCATAGATAATGTGTAAAGGAATAAGCATATTTATGTTCCAATAATACCTGAAACTAATATAATACTGTATGTTAACTAACTGGAATTAAAATAAAAACCTAAATAAACAGATGATAAGCCAGACTTGACCTACAGGCCATAGTTGCTGAATCTTGGTTTGGTTTTTACTGCTTTTGAACTTTATGTAAACAGAATGATAGTTCACTATTTTTGGTTTTTAGCTTTTTATTTTTCTCACTCAACATTATGTTTGCAAAATAATTACACTGAAGCTATAGTCTGTTAATTTTCATTGTTGTTTAATATTCTATTACATAGATATTTCATAATTCATTTTTCCATTCTAAACATTTGACTTGATGAACATTTGACTTGTTTAAAGTTCTTGGCTATTACAGCACTACTATGAATATTCTAGTATATGGATCCAGGTGCACATGTGAATGAGTTTAACCACTCTATATACCTATGAATATAATTACTGAGCCATAGGGTATGCATAACTTCAAGTATACTATTTAATGTCAACCTATTCTCCAAAGTGGTAGAATCCAGGACACTATGGCCAGAATGGTAATGTGAGTTTCAGTTATTCTCTATCCTTATAAATATTCAATTTTTGGTAGATTTTCTATGTGTACTTGAAAATAAAGTTTTGCATGATATTTCTTTTTTTTTATTACTTTCACCCATTTTGTATTTTGTATTTTAGATTTGTCTCTTGTAAGTAGCATATAGTTGGTGTGATTTCTCCCAGTGTGACAGGAAATTATTTAGTCCATTTGCACGGAATGTAATCATAACTGACATTTTGGATTTAAACTGTCCTATATTGGGTTGTTTCCCAACTTTCTTTCATTCATTCTTTTATTCCTTTTTCTTTCTTTTGATTTGAATAAATATTTTTTAACACTTCTTTTTTTTTATCCTTTCCTATTTGGAATACTTAAACTGTGTTCTCTTTTGTGCTAGATGATCTCATACTGTTGTTTTCCAAATAAACATTATTGGTGGAAATTTTCTGAGATCTAGAATGAATGTGTTTTTTGCTACAAAAGATTTGCATTTACTTTTGTCAGAACAGAGGCCATCATCGGTTGCAGACTACCTCAGACCAAATCCATAGCTTTGAGTTTATCTGGTTATAACACAAGCTATGCACATCTGGATGCAAATCTAGGCAAGGGACACAGAGTCTCAGTTTGTGTGGTTGGTTTAGGCTTTACTTCACTTCTTATACTCAGCTTCTGACCAAAATTAGCTAGTGGCTCTGAAATTTAGAGAAGGTGAGAGTGTTTAACATTTGTTAATCCTTAACTTAGAGTGGTCATTTTATTTCAAGCTTATTATGAAGGGGGTTTCTTTAAATGCCACATTATTGTCTCAATTTGGTCATATCCTCAATTTGATGTCATATACTCATATTTGAACTAGGGGCAAATACCAAGATTTTTTTGGATATTATTCTCATTTCTTTAGGATAAACTCCTTCAGATTTTGGCCCAGCATCTCTTCATTTTCAGCTCAACCATTCAATGCTACTGAGATCAGTTCAAAAAATTTTATCTATAATATTTCTTTACTAATTTTTTCCATTGTTTGATTCACCCATTATTGCTGGGGGAAAAAAACTCCACAGAAAATTTTATATCTAAATTTTAGTAGATTTAAGGCAACCATGGAAAAAATTTTTTGGAAAATCATACATTTATGCTATAATCTATAAAAATAGTACAATGGAATCTCCATCTATCTAAAGGAAAATGGTAAGAAAAAGCTCAATGGATTATCAACGGACCCAAGGAAGTTAAAAAAATAAATTAAAACTCAACAAAAATGGAAAATAATATTTGCAAGTTCTAATAACCACTTCTTTACTTACAAGGAAAAAATACAAAAAAATAAAGCAAGGTAGAGGATTTTACTTGGGAATGCCTATCCATATTAGAAGGAAATACCCAGATCTAGTCTCAGCTTTCCTCAGAATTTTCCTTTACTGGAAATATAAAACCTAAAAAAAAAAAAAAAATCCCAAGTGAGAAGAGCTTTATATTGATCTTTGATAAGTAGACCAAGTGAAACACATACAGAACAGGTAAGTAGTTGCTAAGCAGTAAGTTGAAGTATGGAATGTTGTTGGATACTAACACCAAGGATATGAAGAAATAAAATATATTTATCACAGAAACATCAACAACATTTTCAACAAACATGACAGGATTGTGTGTCTGAAACAAAACAAAACAAAACAAAAAACCTCTAAAAGCTTAAATTGTAAAACATATTCACACATACTGCTACAAATGATCTCAAAACAGAGCAATGAAGCTGGCATCACAGCATTTTGGAAGTGATAAAAAATGGCATGAAGTTCAAGTGAATACGTGGGAAAGTCATGATTAAAACCAGTTTTTCTAACTTTAAATCATGTCCTCTTTTTCCTATGTTATACATTCACTTTTCCTTGAAGTGAAAAATGTCAGACATTTCTACTTATCTGGAACCAGAAAATGTGTAGATTCTTGCCCGATAATGAGGTATTTTTTAAAAGGAAAATACAGTTTATGTTAAATTACTATAATTTCCTACTAAGACTCAGTGGTAAATCTGATAGGCCAAAGGAAAAAAAGCAGATGTTATATTTTGATATTGGTTTTAAATTATATATGTCCTGAATTTAATGCAACCAAAGTCATTATATATTTTTTGACAGCAAGCTAAGTGGTGATGCACAAATGTATATCAGTGAAGATAGCATGGTTCCGAACATCCAATCTTTAAGATATATTCTTCAGTCTAGCAATAGAATGATATTTGGGCTAAACACAATTTATAAAAAGAGACAGAATGTAAGGAAGAAGTCATAGACCCTACTGAAGATGGCAGGAAACTTCTCACATAGGAAATAGTTGCCTAAACCAGGTCTAAAGGAAAAGCAGATACTAATTGGGAAGATCTGTTGTGTTTAAGGGAGAAAGCAAGGGCATTCCAGACTGAATGCATAACATTGACCAAAAAAAAGACAGCATTCAGTAGCCTGGTGAATCCATGATCCCCAAGGAAATTTACTTTGATATGTTATATGAGATGTGAGGACGGAAGAGGTGTTAAATCAGATGAAGGCAGATACTGAGAAGGAAAGCCTAATAAACTCAAGGTAATTAGCACTTAACCTATATTTAATGAGGAACTATTGTATGTTGAGTGGGAAGTAATATGATTAGAACATCATTTAGAAAGTTTACTCTGGTAGTTAGAGGTCTCTGAGACTGGAGTAATAAAAGCCAGTTACATGTTTTCATAGTTCCATAGAAATAACATGAGCTGAACTGGGGGTTAGCTGAAGAAATGCATTTCTTCAAGAAGCATAGAAAATTAAGTTCAGTTTGCTAATGCTAAAGAGTCTACACAGGAGAAAAGAGAATACAGACAATCAACTACCAAGGCCAAAATCATCTAGAAACTTCTGTTTCTGTCCTTAAAACTTCTGTTAATTTGTCTCTCACTTGAATGGAGTCATTTGCATAAGAGGTTGGACAATTGGCTATGGAGACAGGTAAAGGCAAACCCAATGGCAGTATGGAACTATAAAAGAATGTCATAATTAATGAAATATAGCAGTTAGCTTTATTAGTGAACATAAACCTAAACTGAAGAATAATAGACTCTTACAGAACAACCAAGCTGGAAAAAAAGACAAGGATGTGCTAAACCTCAGGAACACATAGAACTTTTCCCTGAACAGTGGTTTCCTCTTTCACTCTACTCAAGGGGAAAAAAAATTTCACTAATATCTCCCAATTTCTATAGCTCACACCTTTGATATCTGAGAGAAGGATTGCTTCAACTCATTGGGCCCCCTTACAACCCAGGGGAAGAAACTGGCTCAGGCACATAGGGGCCAAAGAGCATTTGCTACATAGATGAAGGGACTGAGTCCAAGAAGAATGTGAGAGAAGGGACGCAGCTGCAGACACCCAGTCCCCTGGATGTCTAATACAAAAGAAAACTATAATCAGGCTGTAAACTCATAAGACTTAGTTTGTAACATTGACCAAAGAGCAGACAATAATAAATTATCATTTGAGTGTTTACTGTGTGCCATATGTTTTGTGAGCTTTTTAGATCTCTCATCTCATTTAATTTTAGCAGTGGAAATTATTGCATTCTTACTTTAGAGATGAAAAACTAAGATATGGAGGGGTTAAATAACTTGTCCAATGTCACATGAACTCTAAGACCAGGATTTTAAACCATAGAGTAAAAGGTGTGAATTAGAAGCAAAGATATAAGCGTTTTGTCATCCTGAGAAGGATGTTTTCATCAGATGATTCTCTACAATATTTTACCCTTGGTACCATACTATAATCTAGACAGATAATCTTATCTAGGTCTTGAACAACTGAAAAGAGGGAGTACTGGAAATTTCTTTGGGAAAAAGAGACAGAGAGAGAAAGAGGGGGGAAACAAACCATAAGAGACTTAAGGATAGAGAACAAACTGAGGTTGTTGGAGGGAGGTGAATGGGGGATGGGCTAGATGGGTGATGGGTATTAAGGAGGGCACTTGTTATGATGAGCATTTTATATGTAAGTGATGAATCACTGAATTCTACTCCTGAAACCAGTATTACACTGTATGTTAACTAACCAGAATTTAAATAAGAATATAAAAAAATGAAATGTTTTTGGTAATTCACTCTGGGATTTGAAACACTTTGAAACATAAAACTAAAATTTTAATGAAAATAACATATTTTAAAAATAATAGATAAGAGAATTAAATTTAATGGATCTAATTTACTCTGTGGAAAAATAAAAATTTCCTTATCACAAAAATGAACAAAATTTCCTGAAATAAAAAGCCAACTTCAGATGTCAATTCTATCTCCATTACTTTGGCAGTTTGTCTCCTCCTCTCAAAATCACATGCATGACACAATGGTGAAAGAGATAAAGGCATTTACAAGTACAGGAAATCTCCATCCACACTATATGTTAAGGAAAAAGAAACTATTAAAAGCCTCTGATAGAAAGGAATTTCAGACAAATGCACCAGAGATGGGGCGAGATTAAGGAGGAACATCCATCATAGGTGCACAAATGATCTTCCTCTTTTCAGAAAGGAAACAAATATACCTAAGCCCCACTAATTCCCGGGGTTTAAAGAGCTGGTGAACTGTGGAGAGGTGTGTCAGGACTGGATTGTACATGTCAAAGTTACTTTGTCAGAATGAATGCAGAAAAAGTAAAGAGTAAGAAATAATAATTGAATGAATGAAGATAACTATTAAAATATCTAAAATTCAAAATTATAAAACCATTCTTATAATATGAGTGAAGAGTAAAATACCATGATTGAATAAAGTTTATTATTGGGATGATGCTTTAGCATTAGATATACACTGTCATTTGAATACACCAAATAAGTAATCCTTATGGTCACCTTTATAGATACCAAAAGTTGTTTTAAGAAACATGTTTTTCCTAAGAAAAAGCTTGTAGAGATAAAGATATTTAAGTAAATGCACACATACATACAAACACATGAACACAGACGATTTATACAGTGGGCAGTGCAGAGAGGCAAGATATGACTGCTTACAACCATCTGTGAACAATTGGTAATTCTCAGGAGATGTTTATACACTGCAAAACAACAGAAAAACAGACAAAAGCATAATGTCTATAGAAGAACTACCCATAAACTGAAATAAAATTTCATCAATATTAAAAATTTAGTAGTTAAGCAACTCTTGAAAAATCACTTACTGAATGATTTAGACACAAAATTTGGAAAAAGTTTACACATCTTTAGAAGAAAGCAAAATCACATGGCCTCTATATAACAAGATCAGTAACCCAGGAAAATGGAATGTGCTGAAAAGAAAGCAAAGATTTAAAATCTGTAAAACTTAGTTAAGAAATGTGAGAGACATATTTAGCTGTTGCTGCTGTCACATTTGTTCTGACCTCCTAGACACATCAATTACATCATATAGCTATGATTTTCTCTTTTCCCTATAGTTAATAACTTTACTCTCATTATTCTTTTTTCCTGGTCATTTTCATCCCTGACCTTAGATGGGATCTCAAGTTATCCTTTATATTTCCTATTCTACTAATATTATAAAGCTTTAAATTTTTTTTCTTTTTACAGCTCCTGATGTAGATTTCAATTCTGCTATTGGATCTTTATGCTCTTTGCAATCTTGCTTTTACCTCATTCAAATCCCTTTTCAACTAATGCATTTGCCTTACTTATCTCTATAAATCATGTAGCTGGAGGAGAGTCAATGTCTTTCTACACACTTTAAGGGTGTCAAACATTCTTGTGAAAATTCTTCTAGATCTTGCAGTAGATATTTTTCAAAGGAATATTTTTCCTCTGATTCTTCTAGATGCTGACAACTTTGGCACAGATTTATCAGGCCTGTATTTTTGTTGGTTGGCAGGCAAGTTCTTTTCTTGCACAGTATTAGCCAATATGCATGATGCATGATTTGCCTTGCTCTCTTTTGAACTTTAGTGTCATTAAACCTACAATTTCCAGAACATAATATACTGCAATACCACTTCTTTCAAAGACTTTTTTTTTTTTTTGCAATTGCAGTCTCTGGGAATACAGAAAAGTGGTGGCATGGGTCAGCATCCTGACTACTCTTCAGATTGATATTTTAATGACATAGAAGTTTAAACTAGATCTACATTGAAGAATTTCAATAGATATTAGTTTTTCTTTTTCTTCCAAATTATATGTATAAACCAATTCCAGATACACTAAATCAGAACCATCGGGAAAGGCAGATGGGGAGAGTGGGAAAGTATATATATTTTTTCCACTCTCAGCAACATTAATCCTGGGTTTTGGTAAAGGACTATCTAATAGAGAGTTACCTGGTTTTCCAGGTAATACAGACCCTGATTCTCAAACAAACAACAACAACAAAACCCACAAAACCCACAATGGAATAAACAATAAGAGATGTACATTTCTTTCCATACAATTTTGTGTTTCATGAGAAGCCAAGAAATTATGGCCTGTCAAAGTCAAAGGCAATTTTTCTGTTTGGTTCCATTTTTCTTAGTAGGGATTCCTAAGTACATTTTGATGTCACATTGTCTGTAAATCTTAGTATGAAGTATGACTGTGAGTTTCTGACCTTTTTTAACTCATAAGTGGTTTTCATAAAAGTTTGGAAGACTATCACGGGCTTTCAGATAGACAACATTTTGAACCAAAATTCCTGAATATTATTTTTAATGGTCCTTAGAACTATATTGTAGTTGTTGGAAAATTCACTTGAAAAAAGATACATCTTGATTTATGTAATAAAAAGGAATTTATGTCCATTTAAGTGCTGCTTCACACTCTCCCAAATTGCACATTTATATGAGCTTAAGCATTTTGAATTATTTTTTTTTCACATAAGGATATGCCACTTGCTTTACTATACATGGTTTTCACATAAGGATGTGCCACTTGCTTTAATGTCAATGCTATTACAAGGTAACAATCACAAATCCACTCTTTCCTTATTTCCAATTAAAGCCTATTGGCTGTGGTACAAGCTATCTGAATCTCCAACATATACCTGGGGTTGTCTCTCTTGATATTTTCAGGTAAGAAGCACAAATGCTAACCAAAATGCAAAATTTCTTTCATTTCCTGCCGAAATTTAAGTCCTCTTTTTGCCAAAGTAGGAAAAAAAGCACATTATACAGGATATGCCTCTCTGATTGTTAGTGGTCCTGCCAGTTTCATTTGAGCACCACAGAGCTATGGCAGCAGATGGACTCCCCAAGTTAGTGCTTGGAAAGGTGTTTTGAGGACTGTGTCACTAAGCGCAATCCCTTAATGAGAGGTTATAAAGACGGGAAAAAGGAGAGTAACCTAGCAAATTCTGCAACTAAACAGTGGATTTGAATCCATCAGCAAGTTTTTTGTTTATCTGTGTTTCTGATACTGGACTTGGGATAAAAAGATGACTTTGAGCCTGCTTCTCAAATCCAATAGTCAATCTTTAGATATCATCTTGTCAGCATCTGGCACAGTTGATTACTCTACCTTCTAAAAAATGTTCTTCACATTTATATGAACTATACTTGAAGGGTTTGTTTGTTTTCTTACCTCACTAATGGTTACTTCTCAGTATCCTTTCTGGAACTTTCTCATCTTCAGAAGTTCTACATTGTAGAACGCCCTGGGACCTTCAAGATCTCTTTTTTTTTTTTTTTTCCCTAAGTGATCTTATTTAGCTCCATGACTTTAAAAGTCATTTATATGCTGATGGCTTCAATATTTATATATTTAGTTCAAACATCTTATATGAACTATAGATTTGAATTTTTTTAAATATTTAAAAATGCTCCCTTGGTGGCCTGTTCAGCATTTCGAAAGTATGAGTCCAAAATTTCTACTTTCTATAATTTGATTTACCACTTTGTTCTCTATATCAACAAATGGTACCATAGTTACACTTCCACCCTTGAAGGTGTAAGTCTTGTGGGATTTACCTTCCCATTGAGAACATCTAGAAAATGTGACAATTTATATGAAGTGACTGTTTTGAGACATTGAACAAGCAATAACGAATTAACTGGATGCAAAGACTCCTTTCACAATGGATACATACATATATATATATATATATATATAATCGAATCATCACATTAAATAGCTTACAATTTTATTTGTCAGTTATACCTCAATAAAGCTGAAGGGTGAGGAGGAGAGAGAGACAGAGAGAGAGAGAGAGAATAACAGTAGCATGGAAGCTAGCATCAAAAAGGACCCTCAAGGATTCTTTCCTTCTTGTACTCACATCCTGATGCATTTTCTTCTCCAATCAAATAAGAATGATGTAGGGACCCAATGTGATTTTGTAGAAATTATGGTGTGTGACTTCTAAGCCTAGATTGAAAAGAAATTGTGATTTCTACCTTGCTGTCTTCTGGAAAACTTTCGGTGGGGGAAGCCAGATGAAAAGACATGAAGATAATCAAGGACGCTATGGAGGGCTCCACGTGGGAGAGCTGAAATCTCCTGTTCATAGCCATGTGGATCGGACACTCCAGCCCTAGCTGAGCTTCTAGACAATTGTAGCCTAAAACGACATGTTGACTATAGCCTCATGAAAGACTTTGACCTGAAACCACCCCGAAAAGACTGTTACGTAATTCCTGATCCCCCCCCCAAAACTGTATGAGATAATACATCTTTATGGTTTAAACTGCTGTATTTGGGAGTATTACTTTTCTCAGCAATAAATAACTAATACGGATCTAGGAACCCTGGATGAGGAAAGCTACTATAACAAATAACTGTGATGGGGAGGATTTTAGAATCAGACGGTGAGCAGAAGCCGAAAGGAGTCTTATGAGAGAGTTAGTGAAAGACTAAAATGCCTGACTAGAAGGCTGGGGGACTCTGAAGAGGCTGCCAGCAGGAGCTTAAAGGAGAGTGATGAAATGACTTCAGAAACCAGAGGAATGGAAACGCCAATGATTTAGTCGCAGGAAGTTTAGCAACATAGTCATCTGAAGTAATGTGTAAATGAGAAAATGTGCCTAATTAACTGGATGATCAAACTAAGGAAACTTCCAGGGAGAATGTTGATGCCACGTGGTTTCTTATTGCGGCTTATGGTAAAATGTGAAGTTTGATGTACGTCCCTAATTCCCAAACCAGGCCCCAGTACAGACGCAAGCTTGGTCCAGCTCAGTTCTGCCCATCTCTGTGCTCACACCCTTTGCTTCGTTCTTTGCCACTTTACACATATTTAACATACAAAACACCACAGTCTCCATACCAAATATATTGGTACCATTTCTCAACCAGTCTGCTCCTGTTTCTTGTATTTGTTCTGAACTTTCCAGAATGCTTTGCAGCTCAGTCTTCACTGACGATGTCAGAATTTGTCTTCAGGTTTTTCTCCTAGTGTATGGACTCTATGAGAAAGAGAGGGATTGATTAAGAAAGTAAGTAAATTTTAGTCTTGTTGCCTCAAAAATCTGCAAAACTAGAGTAAAAGTTGCCCCCTTTCTTCGTTGTTTGAGAACTTAAATTTCTGAACAAGAGGGCAAAGAGAATGGGAATGGTTATAGGGCCCTCCAGGCTTTCAGAGGGGCAGAGCATGAGTGACTCTGGAGACACACGTCCCCTCTTGTTGAGCTGACCTTGTATTTAGCATGTCGTAAAGGAAGTTACTAAAAGTTCAGCTCATCTTGTTAGATGAGGATCTGTTAAAGAAACCGGAAGTGTTTAGCCACAGACAAGAGAACCTAAGGAAGAGGGAGAGCTGTGACAATTACCTCCAAACATTTTAAGGGAGATCGTTTGCCAACAGGGTCCAGTTTGGCCTATTTGTCTAAAAACATAAAACTAGAGTTAGTCTTTAAAAATCAGTTTGCTTATGGAATGACTTACCTACTCGGTTCATGAGTTCTTCACCACTGTCAGAGAAGAGATCATGGGCTCAGGAGAAATTTGTACCAAATGATTTGTAATTCCTTTGTAATCATGAGATTCTGTGCTTTGCTCTTCCTAATCTTTTGTTATTTGAGAAAGGAAAACAGAGACTTCAGTGTTGTAGGAACTAAAAATTAATTCCTTAGTTTAAATTAATTTTAATTAATTAAAACATTAAAATGGCTGGGGCGCCTGGGTGGCTCAGTCAGGTAAGCGTCTGCCTTCCACTTGGGTAATGATCTCAGGGTCCTGGGACTGAGTCCCTCATTCAGCTCCCTGCTCAGTGGGGAGCCTGCTCACTCTCCCTCTGCCACTCCCCCTGCTCCTGCTCACTTGCTCCCTCTCTCTCTGTGTCAAATAAATAAATAAAATCTTTAAAAATAAATTTAAAAAAATTAAAAATTAAAATGGTAAATTTTCAGAACACACACCATCATTTTTAAAACAGCTTGCATTAAAAGCAATGGAATATTTGGACGGTTTTTGTTTTTTCTGTGTAAATTGAGCCAAAGCAACTGAAATAATATTGGATATTAATTCAACTTGTTTAATTTTCTTTTTCTTTTATATTCTGGAAAAAGTAAAAATATTAGACACATGAGTAGGCTGGTTCCTAAGAGTTGACATTCACCATTAACATAAAAAATATTTAATAATGATTAGGATACAGGCACCGAAATATCAGAAAAAAAATAAACAGTTGGTAAATGATTGATTCAGCTGTTCCAGTACCTTCCTAGAAATCAAATGTGTTTATATTCATCTATTTATTCACTGAGGGGGGAGGGAGACAACTCTGTTAGATGCTGAGGTTACAAAAAAATAAGTTTAGTTCTATTCTCAGGATCTCAGGGTCTAGAGGACAGATAAATCTTTAAAACAGTAAATTCAAAAGAGTTAAATAAGGAAATAAAAACAAGGTAAAGAATAACATGGTGTTTTAGGGGTGACAGCTTATTCCCCACCTCTTGGCAGGGGGGAGATCTATTAACTGTTTTTCTTTAGAGCTTCATTCAGTCCTTTCTTGGAAAGAAGAGGTAAATATCTTACTTGATTGGTGGGATTAGTTGCATTAGAGATTGGGGGTGTGTAGCTCTGGCCGTCCTCCTGGGATCCAATCTGTTAATAGAGAACATGTGTTCTGCTCTACGCTGGAAAAATCTGTGGTGATCACACATAGGCTGTGAAAATTTCAGCATCAGGAAGTCCACTTACTGGCAGCAAAACACAAGTGTCCAATATTAACTATCATTAACGAAATTGATATTTTGATCTTTTGTTGTTGTTTTTTTTTCAAACTGTTTTTTTGTTGTGTTTTGTTTCTGTTTTTGTTTTTGTTTTTCCCAGCCTTACCGAGGTATAATTGCTATCTAACTGTTGGGGATTGCTTAGAGGATGCTCTCAGATTCTTGCCACATCGCCCGCTCCATAAGCATTTCACAACATGACTGCCTTTTTTCAAGGCTGGCAGCAGAATATCTCATACTCTGCTCATACAACATAACAATCATCACTATCTCACCACCTTTGCCATATTACTTAACCTCATCACGTTAATAACTCTTCCATCATATTCACAGGTACCACCTACCTTTCGAAGAGAGATTGAACAGGGCATGTGCACCAGGGGCAGGGAATCTTGGGGACCATCTTCTAATTCTCCCTACCATCCTCCCTCATTTCCTATATGGATTTCATATTATAGATTTCAGAGAATATATTTTTCTCTTAAATATCTGACTTCTTTAATTTGGCCAATAGTGATCTTACTATAAGGATACTTGATAATTTTTCATCTCCAAGAAAAAAAAAAAAGGCAAAATTTTAAAGATATTATTTCAGTGATTTTGTGTTTGTGAGGAAATCTCTCCAGTTAATATTAAATTCCTGCATTATCGAAGAACTAAGTATCACAAACAGCATGTATTGCTAAGGTACTTGCTTATTACTTACTCATACATGCTCATGTATACTGTTTGTAAAAAAAGGGGGAAAATTCTAAAGAAATGTTCCAGAAAGTACCTTTCCACAGGAATTCTAAAAATGTGTATATATGTGACCCAACAAGGGGAGCCATAACCTTCACTTATCATTGTAATCTTGAGTTCTTATGATGCAAACATAATACCTGATACCTTATATTACATAAAAATTGGAATAAAGACAGTGGATATTTATATGCAATGCTTGCTTTTACCAGCAGTTCTGTTCACTACTGTGCATTTTCTAAATCAAAATTTATGTTGGGGCGCCTGGGTGGCTCAGTCGTTAAGCGTCTGCCTTCGGCTCAGGTCATGATCCCAGAGTCCTGGGATCGAGCCCCGCATCGGGCTCCCTGCTCCACGGGAAGCCTGCTTCTCCCTCTCCCACTCCCCCTGCTTGTGTTCCCTCTCTCACTGTGTCTCTCTCTGTCAAATAAATAAATAAAACCTTTAAAAAAAAAAAAAAATTTATGTTGACTCAAATGTTCTAATTTGGATTTTTTCCCCCTTCTTTCAGAAAAATTAGAAATGTCATCTTAGCTTTGGTTAGGTTAAATTTTCAAATTCAGTAGTAAAAGAAATTGTATTTTTTTTAAAGTTTAATTTGTTTATATTCTTGAGCTAGTTGATACAGGACTGTTTTACACTAAGTACGGACATGCTCTGAATTTTTCTCCAGGCAGATACTCAAATATAATTTCAGACTAATACTCTTTGGACTTCTGAAAAAATATCAAATCATAGAAAGTTAAAATTAGACACAAACAAGTATTGAAGTTTTACCTCACCACTTAGAGCCGGCTAGGTACCAGATAGGAATATAAGTACAAAAATTAATATAGTAAAAGTGACTGACAAATTACCATTGTATTCTTACCGAAGAAAGAAATGATAAACAATAATTTAAGGAGGATTTATGTGAACAATATATCAGGATGTATCTGTAATTGTTGGAAAGCCAGAGAGTCCAGAATTCAGGTGACTTGACATCAACACATGAAGCTAGATGCTGGTTTTCTATTTCCTGTTGGTATATCCACTCTAGCTAATAAATTTAGTGAGCGTTAAAAATGATGGTTGCCGTATAAAAGCATTATATATATTACTTCATTTAAACCTCACAACATTAGTACAAGTCCCATTGCACTCACACGGAAACAAAGGCACAATATTTAGGATCATGTTTTAACAGTAGATCTGGAATTTAAACTCACATAGCCAAACTTTTCACAGTGTGTTATATGGGTTAGCTTTTCAGAGTCAAAGCCATCTCTGAAGTAAAAGGCATTTCCAATATAATTTGACTAAGAAAGAGAAAATAAAGAAAAAAATTAAAAATTCCCCACATCTGAGGCTCCTGGTTGGCTCAGTCCCTCAAGCATCTGGCTCTTGGTTTCTGCTCAGGTCATGATCTCAGAGTTATGAGATCGAGGCCCTCAACAGAGCACCCCTGCTTACATGCATACACACACATACGTGTGTGCTCACTCTCTCTCTCTCTAAAATAAATAAATAAATCTTTTAAAAAAATTCCACATCTGAATCCCTAATAGTGAGTCCATGATTAGGTTTGAGGTTTTTGAAATGTTTGAATCTGTAACAGTATCTTGTGGAGTTGTTTTTTTGTTTGTTTTGTTTTGTTTGATATCTTGTGAAGTTTCAAAGAATCAAGATTGCCAAGTCCATTTCAAAAAATTCTTATATAGCATGGATATTAATCATATTAATAACCTATGCATTAATATGATACTCGAATTACTTTAGTTAATATGTCGAAACATACTGTGATAAATAAATTAAATTTGGATTTCACTTATGAAATTAGTGATGACTTATAAATTGTTTTTGATCCTCCATTTATTTTGCCATTTACTGCTATATTCTTCAATACAAATTCCCTCTACTCTATAAGTTATCAAATATGAAACCTTTTGGCATATTAGATTTCCACTTCATTGCCTTTCTTTTCTCTCTATTTTTATTTTTTTTACTTAGAAGACTCTATGCTGGATCAGAGGTAGGCAGCTACCCCTGCTTTCTGATTGAATCTGACATCTTGCACATGAAAAAGTGCAGGGAATTCAGTTTGGGCAATTACTAATACAGCTTCCTCCACAATATCTGGAAATGAAATATCTTTGAAACCGGCTTAAACTCCGAAATTGTTCGGCTTACACTTCCCTTGTGGTCCTTTGTCCAGACTTTTAGATTGTTACCGTATGCATGTGCAGCTTAACATCCAAAGACTCAATATCGCCCCTATTCAAATACCGGAAGTTTTTCTGGGAAACTCCTATTTTTCCAGTACTCTTCCTCAAATTCCAGTGTCCTAAGCCTTCCAAACCTCCACTTCATTCTCCTCAATTTAGTAAGAGTTTTGGGATTCCCTTTGGGATTCCCTCCTACTATCATCCACTCTGAAAATAGTTATTTTATTAATTTTGTCCATTTTAAATTTGTTTATGTCCCAGTAATTCCATTAAGAACAAATAGTAAGTCTCTCACTTTTATTTTTTTAAAAATTAAGATAACATTTATTGCAGTAAAATTTATCTTTTTTTCTTTTGGTGTACAGTTCTGAAAATTTTGACAAATGCATTCTGTCTTGTAATGACCATTATAATCAGGATATAGAAGGGTTCTATCACCTCTCCAAATTCCTCTTTGGATATCTAAATTGATGTCTTTTTACTAGTTTTTGAAAAAATATGTTCATTATGCCTTGAATATTTTTTCTCCTATTCTCTCTTGTTTAAATTTTTGATACTTGAATATTATGAATGTTAGAAATTTGATATTGTCTCACAAGTCTCAAAAACAGTTTTCCTCTTTTTCCATTATTTTACTCTTTGTGTTCATATGTATTGATCAGGCTTCAAGTTCACTAAATCTTTCTTTTGCTGTGTTCAGTCTAATGCTAAAGCCATCAAATTATTTTTTCAATGCAATTTACGATTTTTTTTCCAGAATTCATACATGGTGGTTTTATAGGTGTCCATTTTTCTATTGAAATTTTCTATCTGTTCCTCTATTTTGTCCATCTTGTCACTTAAATTATCTAACATAGTTCTTCATATAAAATAGTTATTTTAAAGTCTTGTTGATTCTAGTAACAGTATTCATTTATTATTTTTTTCATTTTATCTATAGTCATTTCTTTGTCTTGGATATTTTTTCTTTGATTGGCATTGTGGGTAATATATTTTGGAATCTGGGTTATATTATCTTCTCTTTTTTTTTAAGATTTTATTTATTTATTTATTTATTTGACACAGAGAGAGAGACACACACAGAGAGAGAAGGAACACAAGCAGGGGGAGTGGGAGAGGGAGAAGCAGGCTCCCCGCTGAGCAGGGAGCCCAATGTGGGGCTCGATCCCAGGACCCTGGGATCATGAACTGAGCTGAAGGCAGATGCTTAATGACTGAGCCATCCAGGTGCCCCATATTATCTTCTCTTAAATAGCTTTGAGTTTTGACCAGGAAGTTCATTTACTAGAAGTTTGTGTTGATCTTACTGACATATTAAAATGTATATCCATGTGTCTGTTTCAAAGTTTCCCTTAGTCGATGGCACAGACCTTAGTCTAGTGCATAGCCCTTGGCCTTTCTGGCATCTCAACTGAATACTCTTCTCAACATGAATCTATCCTGGTTGGAAGGAGTTCCAATGTCTCCCTTGGAATTCTCTGTTCAATTTTCAGATTCCCAAGAGATGTTAATGATATACCTCAGAATCTCATCCTGGAGATGTGCAGTTTGGAATTCAGCCAAGGACTGGGCTAACTCCACCACTGCAATTTTTGCCTGGGCTGCTTCTCTTTGTCTCTTTCCTTTCTAGCACCTGCTTCACAAATTTAGGCGTTTTAACTGCCTCAAACTCCATTTTCTCTCTCTTCTATTCAGAGACACTGTTATTTTCTGTATGGCTCCATTTACTTGCTTTACAGTTTTGAAAATTGTCTAACAAATTTACTCATGAAAAACTAGATTTCACCATAGGCAAGATACTTAACCTATCAAATCCCATTTTCCTCATCTGTTTAATGACATATTTGAACACAAAGTTTTCTAAATTTCCTATTAATTTTAAAATAGTTTTGTTGTGGGGAGCCTGGGTGGCTCAGTCGCTTAAGCATCCAACTCTTGATCTCAGCTCAGGTCTTGATCTCAGGGCCAGGAGTTCAGGACCCACACTGGGTGTGAAATCTACTTAACAAAAATAGTTTTGTTATATCTATAAGCCCAGTTATTTTCCTTTATTCAATTACCTTCCCCCAAAATTTTGACATATATCTTAGGCCAGTGTGTTCATAACCATATGCCAAATAAAAATCAATTCAATTATAAATTATTTCATTCCCTCAATTGAGGGAGCACTCCTTAAAGAATGAATTTCTTTCCCAAAATTAATCTGTTTTGGAGTAAATGATATGTGTCATCATAATTTAAGACAGATACTATGTTAAGGACTTATATTTAACCATGTTGATAATATGTGATCATTTTTTAACTTAAAATTCAAACATGCAAAAAAATAAATGTTCAACACAATGTGGGCTTTAATTGGTACATTGCTTATTCACTTAGACCTTAAAAGGCTTAAATAAAAATATAAATTTAAATATTATAAGCTATTGACACTGGAAGTAATTTTTGGTATCATCTAATCTAGCCTCTTGGTTACAACAGGTATTATGTTATAGAAGAGAAACAAAAAAACCCAGGAAATTAGGTGATTTGCATAAGGCCTCACAGGTAAGTAATGGCAAAACTGGGATTCACGTTAGGCCTTCTTAAGTCATGCCACAATCCTTTCCTTTAAACTATAAATCATACTAATATTTCTTTCTTTCTTTTTTTTTTTTTTTTAGAAAAACCACACATATAGTATGGTAATGGCTTTCTCCACAGTGGGTGAGTGAAAGTTTCTTATTTATTGGACCAAGTTTGTAAGAAAATGCTTAAATTTGAACAGAAATTTTTTTCATATTATCTGATCAATATAGAGTAGAATAATATTTTGCTTCCCAGAAAGCTGTGTATACTTGGTTGATAATGCACTTATGGGCAATTGAAACTACTGTGTATATTTTGATACCTCTCTGCCATATATTTGAAGAGTTGATAAGCATTAAGTTCAAGCCTGTGTGCTATTTACCACTTAAGTTTATCTTAGATTTTAAACATTATTCTAGTATGTTATAAGCTTCTTGAAATTTGCATATGCCTTTTAGAATATTGTCATTCTCTCCTAACATTTTGATTTTAATGAATTGATATAGCATATCCTCTGTATTTTATAGAAAGTATCCATTAAGATATTGAAAAGGCAGGTATTTATTTTCAAAACTGCATTATAGGGAAACACAGACAAGAGGAAAAACAAATAAGGACACTGGAGGAATTCGAAGCTGCTGACATGCAGCATAAACAAACATTAAACACAGCCTCACTCCTAATCTGATAAATATAAAATCCCACATGAAAACCTATGTATCTCAGTTCCTATTAACTGACATAATATCTTTCTTTCAATTATATATATATATATATATATGTGTGTGTGTGTGTGTGTGTGTGTGTGTGTGTGTGAGTGCGTGTGCGTGTGCGTGTGCGTGTGTGTGTGTGTATGTGCCAAAATTCAAGGAAAACAGAGTTTGAAGAGGCAAAGCAAGCAACAGAACCAGACTCAGATATGGCAGAGATTTTGGATTTATCAAACAAGAAATTTAAATTGATATACTAAGCTCTTTAATGGAAGAAGTAGACAATATGAGAACAAGAGAGACGGCAATGAAAAGAGAATTAAAAAACACTAGAGATAAAAAGCACTGTAACAAAAATGAAGAGTATCTTTGATAGGTTCATAGTAGACCAAAGAGAGCTAAGGAAAGAACTAATGACCTTGATGACATGTCAACGAAGACTAGCAAACAAATCAAAAGGGGGAAAAATGGGGAAAAAATTGAACAGAATGATGAAAAACTATGGGCCAATTACAAAAGATGTGACATACATGTAGTAGAAACAATAGGAGAAGAAAAAATAGAGACAAACTGAGGAAATAATGACTGAGAATTTTTTTTAAATTTAATAACAGACACTAAACTGCAGATCCAGGAAACTCACAGAATATGATGCAGGATAAATAACATATATATATATATATATGTATGGATATATATACATACATACATACATATATCCATACATATATATACACACATACCTAAGCATATCATACTTGAACTTCAGAAAATAAAAGACAAAAAGAAAACTTGGAGGAAAACAGAGGAAAAGAAAAAAACAACTATCTGGAGAGGAACAAGGGTGAGAATTGCATAGGACTTCCCTTTAGAAAACATGCAAAAGACAAATGGGTAAAGAAAATGTGGTCCATATATACACTGGACTATTACTCAGCCATCAGAAAGGATGAATACCCAACATTTGCATCAACATGGATGGGACTGGAGGAGATTATGCTAAGTGAAATAAGTCAATCAGAAAAAGACAATTATCATACGGTTTCACTTATTTGTGGAACATAAGGAATAGCATGGAGGACATCAGGAGAAGGAAGGGAAAAATGAAGAGGGGGGAATCAGAGAGGGAGACGAACCATGAAAGACTATGGGCTCCAGGAAACAAACTGAGGGTTTTAGAGGGGAGGAGGGTGGGGGGATGGGTGAGCCCAGTGATGGGTATTAAGGAGGGCAAGTATTGCATGGAGCACTGGGTGTTATATGCAAACAATGAATCATGGAACACTACATCAAAAACTAATGATGTACTGTATGGTGACTAACATAACATAATAAAAAAATATATTTAATAAAAGAAACCATGCAAATAAAACAATGAAGTAAAATATTTAAAGTGTTTAATGGTAAAATCATCAACCTAGAATTCTGTAGCCAATAGAATTTTCCTTTATAAATAGACAAACAAATATAAATAAAATTTTCTCAGTCAAACCAAAACTGGGCAAATTTGTTTCCAAGAGAACTGTCTTAAAGAACTGCTAAAAGAAGTTCTTAAAAGAAAAGGAAATTATGTAGGTCAGAAACTTGAATCTACATTTGAAAAGAAGAATAGAAAAAGAATAAATGAAGATAAAATAGAATCTTTTACTTTTCCTATTCTTATTGATGTAATGGACAACTACAAAACAATAACAACAATGTATTTGATGATGACAGGTTATGGATAAGTGAACTGAATTAACAGCAGTGTTATAGGAGATGGGAGGAAAGAGTGAAGTGGTATAGTGTTATTTGAATTACATTAGTTGTAAAAATATATTTCAAGCCTTATGTCAACCAATAAATTTTTAGATATGTGGAAATTGTTATGCTAACAGAGGAGAGAACATGAGATTATATAAAATGCGCAATCAAACCAGAAACAGAAGATAAAAAAAGAAACAACAAGAACAACAAATAGGAAGCAGTAGTACCAAAAAATTAAATACTTAAGTTTAAATCTAACAAAAGATATACAAATCTATATAAGGAAAACTATAAAATTCAGCTGAAAGAAATCATGGACCTGTATAGGAAGACTCAACATTATAAATATGCTGCTTCTTCTCATATTGATCTGTATATTCAGAAACATCATAAAAAAAAATCCCAGCATATCATTTTGTGGAAAAAATTTGTATAGAAAGATAAGAGACCCGGAATAGCCAACACAATCCCAAAAAAGAAAAACAATTTCAGAGGAATGAGAATTCCCAACATCAAAAACTACTATAAAGATTAGGTAATAAAGACAATATGGTATGGTAAAAGAGTGGAAAAATAGATTATTGGAACAAAATAGAAAGCCTAGAAATAGACACACACAAATGTAAGCAATTGATCTTTAAAAAAATAGCAAAGATAATTAATTGAATAGAGAAAGGTCAGTTCTCAACCAATGTTACTGGGACAACTGGACACTCACATAAAAATAAGAATGAATCTGGACAGAAACCTAACACCTTTTACAAAAATTAACTCATGTGGATCATAGTTCAAAACTAAAGCATAGAGCGGTAACAATTCTAGAAGACAACATAGGAGAAAAGCAAAGTGACGTTGGGTTCAGGGATGACTTTTAGATATAGCACCGGAAGCATGATTCATGTAAGACAAAATTGATAAGTTGGATTCATTAAAGTTAAAAACAAAAAACTGCTCAAATAAGTCACAGTTAAGAGAATAAAAAGATTGTCTCCCACAGACTGGGAGACAATATTAGCAAAAGACATATGTGATAAAGGACTTGTATCCAAAATACAAGAAGAGCTCTAATACTCAACAATCAGGAAACAAGCAACTCAGTTAAAAAATGGGCAAAAGATCTGAATAGATACCTCATCAAAGAGGATACGTAATTAGAAATAAGTACAGGAAAAGATGTTTAATATATATCATCAGGGAATTGCAAATTAATGCAGCAATAAGATACCATTACACACTTATTAAAATGGTGAAAATCTAAAACACTGACAATATCAGCTCCTAGTGAGAATGTGGAAAAAGAACTTCCATTTAAGCTGGTGGAAATGCAAAATTGTATATCTTTGGAAGACAAGTTTGCAGTTTCTTACAAAGCTAAACATAGTCTTACTGGAGAGTAAGACACAATCTCGTTACTGGATATTTACCCAAAAGAGTGAAAACTTGCATTCACACAAAAACCTGCACATGAATATTTATGAGCTTTATTCATAATTACTAAAAATGGAAGCAACCAAGATGTCACTTAATAGGTGATTGGATAAACAAACAGTAGTATATACATAACAATGTAATGTTATTCAGCAGGTACAATAAAAAATGAGCGATCAAGCCACAAAAAGACATAGAGAACCTCAAATATACATTACTAAGTCAAGGAAGTCAATCTAAAAAGTCAAAACTCTAAAAATGTTAAAATTATCAGTGGTTGCTGGGGATTTAAGGAACTGGAAGATGGATAAATAGGACAAGCACAGGAAAGCTTACAGTGCTGAATCTATTCTGCATGATACTATAATGGTGGATACATGACATTACCCATTTGCTAAAATCCATAGAACTTTATATAATACAGAGTAAACCCGAATGTAAACTATGCATTTCAGTTAATAACAACGTATCAATGTTAGTTCACCACTTGTAGCAAATGTACCACATTAATGGGAGATGTTAATGATAGGGGAATCTGTGAATAGGAAGAAATGATATATGGGGAACTCATTGTACTATCTGCTTAATTTTTCTATAAATCTAAAAGTACTTTGAAATGTATCTATTAATGTTTTTCACTTTTTAAAGATTTATTTATTTATTTTAGAGAGAGAGAGCGCACATGTGTGTGTGAGTTGGGGTAGGGGCAGAGGGAGATAATCTTCAGGCAGACTCTCTGCTGATCGAGGAGCCAGATGCGGGGCTCAATCTCACAACCCATGAGATCCTAACCTGAGCTGAAACCAAGAGTCGGTCGCTTAACCACTTAACTGACTGAGCCACCCAGGCACCCCTATCTATTAATGTGTTTTAGAAAACATAGTATATTTCCCACCATCAAAATGTTTATACTTTGGTTGAGAAAACATCTCAGAGATCAGGCTAACATAAACCTATGAAAGGCAGAATTTTATTCATAGAGATATTTAATTGTGGCAATGAAGTGTCTTTAATCTGCTTGATCTAGTCATTTTCTCTTAAACATTTAAAGCACAGATTTTATATGTGAGTATCTTCCCAATTAGAGGACAGGAAAAAGAAACTGTCGAGTAGTCAATATTATAAGAAGCCTACCTATTCTATTTTCTCCATAAGTCTCCTCAAAGTGTTTGATAAAGTGGGAGTCACTTAATGTTCTAGTTAGTATTACAATTTACATTTAAAGGGGCTGGTGGCTGGCTCAGTCGGTTAAGCATCTAACTCTTAATTTCAGCTCAGGTCATGATTTCAGGGTCATGAGATCGAGCTCCACGTGGGGCTCTGCGCTAAGCAGGGAATCTGCTTGAGATTCTTCCTCTCTGCCCCTAACCTTGTTGGCGTGCACATGTGGACTCTCTCTCTACCTCTAAAATAAATAAATAGGGACGCCTGGGTAGCGCAGTTGGTTAAGCAGCCGGCTCAGGTCCTGATCTCAGGGTCATGAGATCAAGCCCCTCGTGCGTGGGACTCTGTGCTCAGTGCAGAGTCTGCTTGAGTTTCTCTTTCCTTCTCCCTCTGCCCCTCCCCCCATTCTCTCTCTCTCTGTCTCTCTCTAGCTCTCTCAAATAAATAAATCTTTAAAAAGTATGTTAATTTTTTTAAAAAAGAAAAAATATACATTTAAAAGTAAAGGGAGGTCCATTAAAAAAATTTAGTCAATTAAATTAAAGTTCTAATTTTAAATTCACTGTAAAAAGCCTAAAAAACAAAAAAATGCTTAACTTCCATTTCATTTATTTAAAATATTTTTACTTTGAAGGGCACCTGGGTGGCTCAGTTGTTTAATTATCTGCCTTCAGTTCAGATCATGATCCCAGGGTACTGGGATCAAGCCCTACTTTGGGCTCCCTGCTCAGTGGGGAGTCTGCTTCCCCTTCTGCCCCTCCCCCTGTTCATTCTCTTTCTCATTCTCTCTATCAAATAAATAAATAAAATCCTAAAATGAAATAAAATAAAATATTTTTACTTTGGTAGGAGCAATGGGACCTGAACATGTCCATCTATGAGATGCCTTTACTATTTCTCATTGTCATTAATAGTCACAGTATATTATTATCATGGCATTTTATTTTGATTAGATGAAATCATAAATTAACTTTTTAAGATTTTTTTAATTCCTTACATAACCTGCATTATCTTTTGCAGACTGTATTGTAAATATACTCTACCACAATATATTCATAATAAGGTGGTTATTAGATGTAATATCATGACTTGTATTTGTGAAATATGAGAATGAATTAAAGCAAGAAAACAGCTACATATTCTGAATTTGATTGTGTATTTAGTTGTTTTCTAATGGGAATTTCCACAGAAGATATAATTCAACCTAGAAAAGATTGAGATAATGAATGCGAGAGAAACAAATTAAACTTCCGCCAGACATTGATGGGTGGCAAATTTGTTTAATTTCTAAGGAAAGAGATCCAGGTGTCATTGTGAACAGCTCAATAAAGATGTCAACTTAATATTCAACAATAGCTAAACATGATGTTTATTTGAATTATGAAAAGTGGAAAGTGCGTAGAACAGAAGAAAATAAAATTATATAAAGAGACCAACCAATGGTAATGTTTTAGCAATTGTGTTTATTGTTAGATATTTCCTCTTCAAGATATTTCATCAATTCTACATTCATTTAATATATATTGAGATCCTACTTATGTAATTGGGGGAAATGGTCAGGAATATTCCATAGAAAAAGTAATCTTTGAGCCTCATTTGAATAGTTAGCAGCAGATGCCAAACTGACAATGGTATTAAAAGCACTCAGGAAAAAAGAACAGCACCAGCAAAACCTTGGAGATTTAAAACAAACTTGTATTTGGAAAACAGTATGTAGCTCAGTAGAGTTTCTCTTTGTGTTACCCAAAAAATAGATGCAGTCAGATAACAGAATTCTGAAATGTCATGAAAGAGAGGATTTGGAATGATATAATGATACAAATAAAAATAACATATTTTAAGAGCTTATTGTATCCACGTGTATGTGTAACCATATCACATAGCCTCCTGAGGACTCTATGAAGTAGATACTATTAGTCTTTTTATGAGAATGAGAAAGCCAAGAAATAAAAAGAGTAATTTGCCTAATGTCCAAAATAGTTGATAATAACTAGTATGGCAGGAATTGAACCCAGCATATTTAACTTTCAAGCATTACACTTAAAAAATAGATATCAACAGGGGCGCCTGGGTGGCTCAGTTGGTTAAGCGACTGCCTTCGGCTCAGGTCATGATCCTGGAGTCCCGGGATCGAGTCCCACATCGGGCTCCCTGCTCGGCGGGGAGTCTGCTTCTCCCTCTAACCCTACCCCCTCTTGCGCTCTCTCTCTCACTCTCTCTCTCTCTCTCAAATAAATAAATAAATAAAATCTTTAAAAAAATGTAAAAAAAAAAAAAGATATCAACAGGCAACTAGTCGTATGCATTGAGCAAGAATTCCTTGTGCATCACCCTTGCACAGCGCCTTGTTTTAATAGCTTGAAAGAAAGTCCCTGCGACTCACTAGTAGATTCTTTCCCCAGGAAGCATACTTGCTCTTCACTGCTCTATATTTATTTTTATATGTCTTTATATGTCTCTATGTCTTTTGAGTGATGTGACATGTTTTATCTAATCTCCTGAGATTTATCAATCATTTTTAGCCATTCTTTTCTAATTTCTGCGTTTAAGGCTGTATATTTCCCTCTAAGCCTGCTTTAGCCACATCCCACAAGCTTTCTTACAATTTAGCTCAAAATACTTTTTATTGTTAATTGTATTTTTAAATCGCTGGCTTATATGAAAAAGTATTTCATATCTGCCTATGATATATGGACTTTAATAGTTTTTAAAACTGATTTCTAGTTGTATTTTACTGTAATCGAAAAGATACTCTGCATGCTATCAATCATTTAAAATTTGTTGAGATTTGTTTTATGGTTAAGAAATGATCTTTTTTTGTGCCTCCTGGGTGGCCCAGTTGGTTAAGCGTCCAACTCTTGATTTTGGCTGGGGTCATGATCTCAGGGCCATGAGATCAAGCCCCGCGTCAAGCTTCATGCTGGAGCCTGCTTGGGATTCTCTCTCCCTCTTCTTCTGCCCCTCCCCCGCCGCACCCCACCCCCCGCCCCGCCCCGCCAACCCTGTTTGCTCTCACAGGCATGCTGTCTCTTTCTCTTAAAAAAAAAAAAAAAGAAAAAAAGAAAATGATGTTTTTTATAAATGCTGTATGTACTCTATAATTACATACCGTATAGTTCTGGCTTATAGTATTCTGTACATGATAATTATGTCAGGTTTGCTAGTCATATTGTTAAAATATTCCACATGCTTACTAATTTTTTTGTACGCTGGATTGATCAAGTACTGACAAAGTTGTGTTGAGCTTTCTCACTATAATTCTGGATTGGTTTATTGGTCAGTTAAAACTGTATTGCGATTACTATTAAATATCCTTGTTCATCTCTAGTAAAACCTTTTCACTTAATTTTTATTTTCTTTTACGTTCTTGATTTTTTTTATTAGGAATATATTTTTATAGCAGTTATAGGGTCACAGCAAAATTTAGGGGAAGATACAGAGATTTTTCATATACTCCCTGTCCCCACACATGCACAGCCTTCCCCATTACCAACATCTCCCACCAGAGTGCTATATTAATTACAACTGATGAACCTATATTGACACATCATAATCAAAGTCCAAAATTTACCTTAGGGTTATAATTCCTGGTGTTGTAAATCCTAAGGGTTTGGATTTTTTTTTTTCACTTTAACAGAGTAAATGCTTTGGTATTTGCATGATATCTCTTCTTCCTTCTTTTACTTCAACTTTTTGAATCCTTATGCTTACACATGTATTATAAAAAGAATACAGTGAAATTTTGTTACTATTTTGAAATCATTATCTTTTAAGTAGGTAATTTAATCAATTTCCATATAATATAATTACTGATACATTTGGGTTTAAATAGACAATCTTACTGTTGTTTACTATTGGTCCTGCCTATTCTATCTTCCTAATTTCCTCCTTTTCTCTTTTTACGACACTCCTTGGAGTCATTATTTTTAGTATTCCAAAGGGACATTAGTCTTCAGGACATTAATCTACAGAAACAAAGTTTTGCCCAGAAATTATAAATATACATGATATGTTGGAAGAAATTAAATACATAATGAAGTCATCCAAACCAATATAAAAAGAAGGCAATAAGAAAAAACAAGATAGGGTCACCTGGGTGGCTCAGGTCATGATCCTGGGGTCCTGGGATCAAGCCCTGCGTAGTCAGGTTCTCTGCTCAGCGGGGAGTCAGTTTCTCCCTCTCCCTCTGCCCCTCCCCCTGCTCATGCTCTTTCTGACTCTCAAGTAAACAAACTAACAAATAAATAAATAAATAAACTCTTAAAAAAGACAAGGATCTGTTAGATAAAAGAGCATTTATTAAGCATGTGGTAATATAATAAGGTAAACAAAATAAGAAGAGCTCTAGAAAGGCTATAAATAAAATGTGGGAAGACAATAATATATGGCTAAAATATAATTATTGAAGTAAAAATGTAAGGTCTTAGGAATAACTCTTCATGTTCTTCTGGGAACGGAGAGAAAATGCTGTAGAAAGTGTATAGAAAGTATAAACTGATCATTGAACTTAGTTTATGTCCTGGAGTTCCAGATGTTGGGAAAGAGGCACATAACTGGCTGCCCCCAGTCCCGCTCAACAGCTGACAAGGAAATACTAAAGAGAAAGGAAGTTCCCAAGTCCTGATCGCTGGGGCTCCATCTCTCAAGCAAAAGCTAGTCTTTCAAAAGGCAGATAATCCTTTTATCTTACCATGTTACAAACTCATTAACAATGACATACACACACACAGACACACATTTTATCTATAGTTTCCCTAGAGGAAAGATCTATCTTCTAAAGAAGATGGAAAACAATCGCTGCATAATAAGGAGAAAAAATAGTAACTCATAAAAATAGAAGTGTTTATAGACAGTAGGGGCCAAGTTGTGGTATTTTCTGCTACATTCAGGTTATTTCTTCCTTTATCCTTGCATAGCACAGGTTTGAATTATTGCTAACTCATTAACTATCTCTTAAAGGAAATACTGATGTGTCTATCTCATTCAGCAATTTTCTAGAAAAAATGAATGCTGTTTTATTTTTTTATTTCTTTTATTTTTCATCTTAATCATCTTTGTTGTGCTGATCATTGTAAACATTGTCTTTAATAAATTTGGTTTGAATGCTCTGGGCTCACCTGATAATTATTGCTTAGGTTAAAAAAATAGTAAATGTCCGGTACAAACGATAATAAGAAAAATATGGGGCTATAAAAACTTTAATCTTTTCTCCCTAATTGTCACAATAGTTCTCTATTTTAAATCAATTTTCATTTTTCATCAGATAAATGAATTTAGGTTAGGATTAACAGTTCTTAAAAAATGCTGTTGATGAATATGAGTGATAGTATATTCAAGTTTAAACTAAAAGTCATGCTACATTGGGACCTGGGGAGCTTTAGGTTTCAGGCTGCAGTTTTAACTAGAAATGGAGGATTGACTTTTTATTTATTATTGATTTGGGACCATAAAATTAAGATGTGTCCATATATGTAAAAGAATACAAAACATCACTATTCTCACAACATTGATTTTAAAAGTGCTCATATCTTGCTATATTCTTTTTCATGTTTTATATATACATATGTAGAGATTTTTGTACATATCTTAAATACATATATACATGTTTTACGTCTTTATAATTGTGATAATATTGAAAATAGTGCACCTAACTGTGTTCACAATAACTCTATGATCAACTCTCATTACAAATCTTACGCCTAATTGCAAGGAACAGGTTTCTCACCTGACCAAAGTTCTCCAATGCCCAGAGCCCATAGCTCTCATTTGCACCAGTGCAGCCTGGATGATGCAAGGTCTTGTGGGATGACACGTCTTAAAGTCTTATCAATAATGTCAGCAGAGGCAAAGGGTGAAAATCTCAATGACCTATAAGAGCTGGGGAGAAGTCACTCACTTAGAAATGGACTTCTGTTTCTCATCTTTATGGTGGTGTTGTTTTCAGTCGTGGTAGGAATTTTCAGTGGGTATTTTAATTGGAGGTTAAAGTAAGATGAATAGTGCAGTGCATGACGGCTAACATAACCTACAGAACCTTCTGAGCTGCATTTGTTTAAAAATATTTTTAAAATAATGTACTATATAGAGAGAGAATTTAGAAATCATAATAGTAAATATATAACTTATCATATGCCAGATATTGTAGTAAAAGCTTTAAATACATTGTCTCTAATCTTCAAAATGTATCGGGTAGGTGTAGTATTATTATCCCTACAGTGATAGAGATATGAATCTTGTTTGTATACTAAAAATGTTGCATTCCATTAATTAACTTCTCTGTGCTCAGTAAGTTAGAACTTTTGTTCATTGGGAAAATGAAGTATCCCCAAACTCTTAAGTCCAAAACGTGTCATTTTCTCAAATAAAAAACATAGGCTTCAGTGCTAGAAAAAAGAAATGGATGAGAAATCACCCTGAATTTGTTAGCAATATGTGTGGAAAAGGAAATAAAGAAGTAATGCAAGGTAGACTCTAGGGCAAGTTAGAAGTTTTCTAACCAAATGGATAAAAACAATTGAAAATTTCCCTCTTGTCTAATATAGTGACTTTGCTTATCCAATTATTTTTTAAAAACCTTTTAGTAGTTCTATATGTAGGAAGCTTCCAGATATTTTAACAATGATACCAGGGAAGTAGAATATAGTAAATTAAGACATAAATACACTTTTTTGTTTTAATCAAGGATAGAGATGAGAACATAATTTTATTCTTATTTAATTATAGCCTAAGATATGTAGTTTACTTACATAGTCTTTCTTTTGAAAAAGGTTTCTAAAGATTTCAGTTCACATTGAAAATAATTGATTGTAATTCAAATGATAAATATGGATGCAAGAGGTTGGAAATAACTATGCCAACTTAAAAACAACTATTTGTTAAAATCAATGCTTTTTCATAATTTTTAAGATTATCAGACAAAAATTTAGAAGTTGTTTTTTCTATAATCTACCTCTTTCCTTGGCCTTTCATTCTAAATATAGTCGGAATGGCTCTTGGTCTAAATACTCCTTTTTTTTTTTCCATGCAGCTTCCATTTAATAGCCATGTAGCAATATTGCCCTTTCCTTTTTTTTAAAAAAAAGATGTATTTATTTAGTGTTACAGAGAGAGAGAGATCGCAGGGCAGGGGAGGGGCAGAGGGAGAGGAAGAGTCTTTTTTTTTTTCTTTAAGATTTTATTTATTTGCCAGAGAGAGAGCACAAGCAGGGAGAGCAGCAAGTAGAGGGAGAAGCAGACTTCCTGCCGAGCAGGAGCCTGACGCGGGACTCGATCCCAGCACCCTGGGATCACAGCTGGAGCCAGAGGCAGTCACCTAACTGACTGAGCCACCCAAGCATCCCAGGAAGAAAGTCTTAGGCAGACTCCATGCTGAGCATGGAGCCTGACTCTGGGGCCTCATCTTACGACCCTGAGATCTTGACCTGAGCCAGAACCAGGAGTGGGTAGCTTAGCTGACTGCACCACCCAAGCATCCAATATTGTCCTTTCTAATGAAACAATTTACTCGAAGAAATCACCATCTGGGTAGGATGCAGCCTTTCAAATGCCAAGGTTGTTCCAATTAGTATTTAGTACTCCACTTGAGGAAGTATTTCCCATCTTTTGCAGGTCTGTGAATTAGTAGAGAGCAAGAAAATAAAGAACAATGAGCTAAAAGATGCCTATAGAAAATTGTGTAGGTAGGTCAAAGGTTATACGTAAAGAACCCTCAGGTACAAAACTGCATGTGTTCATGTGTTAGAAATAAACCTAATTAAACATCACAAGATGGAAAAAAATGACACATTTTGAGAAAGAATTTTCTGAAATTGGGCTTTGTAGTCTTTATATCAAAGGTACAGAAGTTTGATTTAAATTAAATTCATAAAATTTAAGACTGTCCTAAAATCTCTTCCCCCCTCTCCCCTATCTTCTCTTTTAATTATTTTCTTGCTTCATTCTCCTCTTGTTTCTTCCTTTCCCCCTATTTTTTTCTCTCCTGCTTATTTCCTCTTTTCTATCACTCTTTTCTTCCTCCCTTTTCCTGCCTCCTATCTCAAAATTGGGTCTCCAAGCATGGCAGTAATATTTGTGCCTTCTGAGAAAACAGAGATAAGTAAATACGCTTTTCAGACCCAAAGAATATAAAACAAGTAATTTACACAACACACACACACATACATACACACTATTCACTTACTAGCATCCCTACACAATGAAAACATTTAGAATATTTCCGAAAGAAAAAAATTAAATATTAGGCTATTGCTTTTCCTGGCAAAACGAACTATCACAAATTGTGTAGCATAACCACTAACCAGAGAATATATCTTACTCTGACTTTCGGGCATAAGGGAGAACGGTTCTTTTTGAAGTTCGCTGTGGCAAATGACTTGCTTTGGTCTACAAAATGTGAGTGGAAGTGACATGTGTCACTTTTGAACAAAAGCCTAAAAACAGACATGATTCACCCCATTCTCTCCTCCCTGCTGTGCCATCCTAGAAGTGTGTCTCCAGATGGAGCTACGGCCAGTCTGGGAGGTTGCCTGCCTGTGGATGAGCCCAAACCTCCTTGTTAACCTGAAATGGACATGGAGTGAAGAGTGAGAAATAAAATTTAGTTTTGTTAAGTCTCAGATTTTTGAGTAGTTTTCTGTTACACAAACCAGACCTATTTTTGAAACATTTCTGAAGCTAAAAATGTATCTACAGGGGGAAATCCTAGAGGTGCTCTGGAAGGAATCATACCAAATAATATATGCCAATATGTGACCAACAATCAAAGCAGAATGACCAACAGTTATTTGAAAACAAATACCCAACATTTACTTGAAAACAAATACCCAACATTTACTTGAAAACAATCTTTTTTTTTCTGTTTGAATTATCTTTGATCACATTGGGAAGAATTGACATTTTAACAATATCGAGTCTTCCTATCCATGCATATGGAATATCTCCCCATTTAAATATTATTTTATTTCTTTTATTAAATCTGTAATTTTCCTTATATAGTTCTTATATCTGTTTTGTTGGATTTAAACCTAAGTATAGTGTGAGTTTTTGTTGCACTGGGAATTAGGCTGTGTTACTGTTTACTGTAGTTATAGGTGTCATAGGCTAAATTTTTCCCTGGTAACTGGTTTTGGCTCCCCTGTTGTCTTTGGTTGTCCCTAGAGACTTCTTAGACAAGATCTGACATCATCAGTTCTTTCAGTTGTAATCCCTTGTTATTATATAGAGCCCTACTGATGTGGTAATAATTTGTGGGGAGGGTGGAGAGGAGGGTTATATAGTCCTACAATTGGTTCTCAGTCTTTTAGAGAGCCTTTGTACCTTGGCTGTGAACTTCCTAAGTAAAGGACAGAGGCCGGCTATTTTCTTCCCCATGTGAGATTCTAGAACATGCTGACATTGTAGTCCTTTTGCCCCAGGCTGGGTAGGCTCTGGTAAAACTCCAATTGGTTTATTCTGGTAAAATACTTTCCCTTGAGGGCAGGCCTATTAAGGAGAACAGAATGCTTGGGTAGTTGAAAAGACTAGCTATTTTTCAAAAGGCTAACCTGAAATAGTCAATAATCTATTCTCCAGTTGTGTCTATTCTCTCCCTTAGCCTACATTATTATTATTTTTACTATTATTATTGTTATTATTATTAATTTGTTATTTTTAAGAACTCTAATAAATTATTTCTACATTTATCTGCTATAAATTTTTTTTATTAACATATAATCTATTATTTGTTTCAGGGGTACAGGTCTGTGATTCATCAGTCTTATATAATACCCAGTGCTCATTACAACACATACCCTCCCCAATGTCCATCACCCAATTACCCCATCTCCTCATGCCCCTCCCCTCCAGCAACCCTCACTTTGTTTCCTAAGATTAAGAGTGTCTTAATGTTTTCTCTCCCTCTCTGGTTTCATCTTGTTTCATTTTTTCCCTCTCTTCCCCTATGATCCTCTGCCTTGTTTCTTAAATTCCACATATCAGTGAGATCATATGATAATTGTCTTTCTCTGATTGATTTATTTCACTTAGCATAATACCCTCTAGTTCCATCCACGTCATTGCAAATGGCAAGATATCATTTTTTGCTGGCTGTGTAATATTCCTTTGTGTGTGTGTGTGTGTGTGTGTGTGTGTGTGTGTATACACCACATCTTCTTTATCCATTTATCTGTCGATGGACATCTGGATGCTGTAAATATTTTTATTACTCTGGTCAGATGATTAGTTTTCTTTATTAAAGTATAAATCTTTCTGGGTGCCCACAAAGAAACAATAAAAAGAATGAATTAATAACCACATTCTGATATAAATAGTGCTGGAGTACATTAGGGGAGCAAGTTATAGAATGAGAGAAAATACTTGCAAGCCATGTATCTAATAAGAGGTTAATATCCAAGATATATAAGGAACTAATACAACTCAATAGAAAAAAATCTGATTAAAAAATAAAGGATATGAAGGATATGAATAGTCATTTTTCCAAAGAAGACATTTAGTGAGAGTGAGAATGAACAGCTAACCAAACAAGATATACAGATGGCAAATAATCATATGAAAAAATGTTCCACATTCTGTCATCAGGGAAATGCAAATTAAAACAACGAGATATAACCATACAATTATCAGAATGGTCAAAACTCACAACATAGACAATATCAAATTCTGATGACGATGTGGAGCAAAAGGAACTCTCACTCATTGCTGGTGGGAATGCAAAATAATACAAATACTATGGAAGACAAACTAAATATATTCTTACCATGATATCCAGCAGTTGTACCCCTCTGTAGTTACCCAAAGGAGTTGGAAACTGTTGTCCACACAAAAACCTGCACACAAATGTTTATAGCAACTTTATTCATAATTGTCAAAATTTGGAGGCAACCAAGTAGGTGAATGGATAAATAAACTGTGGTACATGCAGACAATGGAATATCATTCAGTCCCAAAAAGAAAAGAGCTACCAAGCCATGAAAAGACAAGGAAGAAACTTAAATGCCTAACAATAAGTGAAAGATGTCAATCTGAAAAGGCTAAATACTGTATGATTCCAACCATATGAAATTCAGGAAAAGGCAAAACTATGGAGTCAATAAAAATATCAGCAGTTTTCCAAGGATGGCAAGGGGAGATGAATAAGCAGAGTACAGAGGAGTTTTAGGGCAGCAAAAATCCTCTGTATGATATAATGATGGATATATGACATTTCAAATCCGTAGAATGTACAACACCAAGTTGACCTTAAGGTAAACTCTGGACTTTAAGTGATTGTGATGTGTCCATGGAGGTTCATACTTAGTCAGAGAATGTACCATTCTAGTGAACTCAGAGAATGGGTAAGTTTTAGATGTATTGGGTCAGAAGGATATGAGAAATCTCTGCACCTTCCTCTCAATTTTGTTGTTAACCTAAAACTGCTCTTGAAAAATGAAGTTTAAAAAAAAACAACATACATTATAATTTGAACCTATTGACCAAGTCTCAGGTATTTATAGTTATGCTTAAATTATGACCCCTATGAAATCCACATATGAATTATTGAAATTGAAATTTTCAACTTTCATTTGTATCAAAGTTCATGAAAGAAAAAGATTGTTACCTCTTGAAAGTAACTTCATAATACTAAAGAAAATTAACACAATAATTTGTAATGCTAAGTAAAATTACTTGTTTTCCTTCTCCTCCTACTAATAAGTATAATAACTTGAATTATGTATTACCTTATGTAAAAAATGAATTTTTGGTCTCAAGTATCATAAAAGTCAAATTAATTGAATATTCCTCCACTACATTTTTGGGATTCTAAATTAAGTTTAAAATTAAAAGTTGCTACAGAAATATTCTAAGAGAATTACTGGCTTAATTTCTATTTATCTGTTAAATATATCACAAAAGAAACTTTGTATAATAAATAAATTCCTAAATTTCCAGCCTGACATATAAGTCTGGTTTTGTTTCTATAATTCTATTTACCTCTGTAACTGATTAAAATTATACCTTTTAATGTCTTATAGTTATTATGCAATTAGATTAATCCAATTAGCTTTTTACTTTCAATGCTTTGTTTCTACTTTTGTACTCCAGCTATCCTTACTTTTTCCAATTGACTGTAAGGTGACACAGTACATTCAGGTCCTGAAATAATTTACACTAGACAGATAAGTCAACTTGATTTAAAATCATTCACATAAAACATACTAAGATCATCTATCTGAGACAAAGTTTTAAATAAGGGTTTTACTACCACAAAAAAATAATGGAATATGGAACACAAAATCCTACAAAGTCTGTGAAGGGGTGTTTGCCCAAAATGGAACAGAATATGCAAGAAGTTGATTTCCTGGCAAATAAATGCTCCATTTTTCATTAATAAAATATTTTAGGTAATACAAAATTCATTTTTAGGAACTGTTTTTCTATAAATGTATAATTTATATTAGTAATTGTATAATAGAGCCCATAAATTACAAAAAAAAAGTCCTTAGATTTTGGCCAAAAGAATAATCTTTATTATTAAAATAGGTTTATAGTGTCATTTAAATCTTTGATATCTCTCTTGGAAATGCACGTTTCATGAATATTTCAAATGAGTGAGGATGTCAGTTGCTGATGTTGCATCACTTCCAGCCACTCAATATTAAACAGAAAGAGAATAATCCACTCAATATTACATTCACCTTTTAATAGATGATTCAGATTCTTCACATCTTTAGGGCAAAAGATTATAGTTTGGTTTATAGGGTGTTGTAAAGTATTTGTAAAATTACTGTGGTATTTTCACAGATTCTATTAAATTTACTTTTTAAATAGCAAAAAGTAAGGAATAGTGAGTTGCAATGATCTTATGAAAAGATACAGTGTGGGTATGTAATTCTTGATTTTAGTCTTTTAGCACAAAGAGGTTTTCTTTGTCATTTATTTATATGTATTGGTCTACTGTCTTTTATTGTATGTATACTTTGTGTTAACCCAACATTTTCTAAAAAAAAAAATATGCAATGGTTTAATTTGTAAAAAAAAATGTTGTTCAACTTTTTTTCTAATATTTCCAGCATTTGACATATTTATTGCTTATTTAATATTCTTCAATTATGAGTTTTCTTCAAATATAGGCTTCAAATCTCACCTGGTATGCAAAGAGCTGAATGAGCTCAGTCATTGAAGAACTATACAGGGAATCATTATCCCACTGGGACTGCAATGAAAACTTCTAAGTGGAATTCCAGGCAGATTTTGACAACAAGAATTTTAGAACAAATCCTCAAAGAATTTGTCAAGGTCTGCTTTTCAACTTTCCAAATTTCCCAAGAGCTATTCTGCTACACTTCTGCTGGAAGTGCTGTTAGTTAAAGCATATAGGGTACAGTAATGTTTGTTTTGTTTGTTGTTGTTGTTGCTGTTGTTGTTATTGTTAACCCATTGAGAAAATATTGGTAATGTCCTGAAGCACAAACATGAAAAAAACTAGATGTGATATTATTTGGGGTATAAGCTATGTTTTAAGAAATGAATTTTGAGGAAACAAAAGAGTATGTCTATGTTAACAGCACAGTCAAGTTTTGAGGAGGCAATGTTCAAGATAATCTTAAAGAGAAACTAGAAAAACAAAGACATAAACAAAATTTTAATAACTCTTAATCTCCACCTACAGAACACCTCAATAACAATGAAAAATACTCAAACACATCGAGTACCCTCTTCAAAACAAAAAATGATCTATAAGGATACGTTACAATTCAAGTCAAAATTCCAGAGAAATTTTTTATGTAAATTGACAAGAAGACTCATATTTTTATATTGAAGAGCAAACAATCAAAAGAAACTAAGGCTCTCCTGAAAAGAAGTAAAACAGATCAGCACTGACTTTTCAAAATCAAAGCTTAATTAAGACGGCATGTTATAAGTAGGCGTGCCTGGGTGGCTCAGTCATTAAACGTCTGCCTTCGGCTCAGGTCATGATCCCAGGGTCCTGGGATCGAGCCCTGCATCGGGCTCCCTGCTCCGCGGGAAGCCTGCTTCTCCCTCTCCCACTCCCCCTGCTTGTGTTCCCTCTACCGCTATGTCTCTGCCAAGTAAATAAAGTCTTTAAAAAAATAAAATAAAATAATAAAATAAAAAAAGAGACAGCATATTATAGGTATTATAATAGACAAATCAGAGAACAGAAAATAGAAATAAAATCCTGACCCATAAATATATAGACATTTTATTAATGTCAGAGTTTTCCTAGCATTTCCGTGTAGCAGATTAAGGAGTACCAATATCTGGTGCTGGGACAATTATTGCCAAGACGGAAAAAAATGAAATTTTGTTTCCACTGCACACCAGGCACTGGCAGCAACCTACATAGGTTAAAAACAAATCAATCCATTTGATTTTTAAGTCTAAAAATATAAGTCCTTTAGAAAATAATAAAAAGTAATATTCTTTATGACCGTCCTTAAGCTTTAAAGTAAATCTTTAATAAATTTAATTGTTTTAAAATTCAGCTTTCTATCAAGTGAAATGTACTTGAAAGAAAGCAAAATAAAAAGTGAGAGACTGAAAAGTTAATTAATGACTGTAACTTAAAAAATAACATCTAGAATATATAAAGAACTCCTTCATATCAATAATAGAAGGACAACAACCCAAAAGAAAAAAAGAGTAAAACACAAAAACAGATTCTTTTTTTTCTTTTTCAAATTCTTATTTACATTCCAATTAGTTAACATACAGTGTAATATTAGTTTCAGATGTAGAATTTAGTAATTCATCACTTACATAAAACACCCAGTGCTCATCACAACAAGTGGGCTCCTTAATTAATACTCATCACCCATTTAGCCTGCCCACCTCCCCTTCAGTAACCCTCCATTTGTTCTCTGTAGTCAAGAGTCTGGGGCACCTGGGTGGCTCAGTTGGTTAAGCAACTGCCTTCGGCTCAGGTCATGATCCTGGAGTCCCAGGATCGAGTCCTGCATCAGGCTTCCTGCTCAGCAGGGAGTCTGCTTCTCCCTCTGACTCTCCTTCCTCTCATGTTCGCTGTCTCTCATTCTCTCTCTCACAAATAAATAAAATCTTAAAAAAAAAAGAGTGTTTTCTGGTTTGCCTCTCTCTTTTTTAAATAATAAATAAAATGCAAATAACTAATAGCCAGTATTTATAATGAAAATAAAAATTTAAATCTCAATGAAATACCATTTTGCATCTATTGGATTGACAAACGTTTTTATATAAATATTCGACAATACCATCTATCAGTGAAATATGGAGCATCTGTACCTTCATATGCTGCTGGCTGAAGTGTAAATTATAAATCATTTTGGTAAACAATTAGGTTTTACTAGTACAAGCTATATGTATATATATTTAAAACCTAGAAATTCTTCCATGCTCTAGAAAAATGCTTATATTTGTGTACCAGGAATATCCATGAGAGCATTACTTATGATAGAAAAAAGTAGCAGCCTAAATATCCACCAGCAGAAGAATGGATAAAGAAATGATGGAGTAGTCACAGTATGAAACACTATATAGAAGTAAAATTGAATGAATTACAGTTATACATGTTGTATCAGTTTTAGTCCAACTGGGGATGAGAAATTATACAGTGTTTGAACAATGAAAGTTAATATAAATAATTACTAACTTTAACAGTAAATTGGAAAAAAAAAAACCCACAAAGGATTGTCTAGGAAGATGTAAGGAGAACTCTAAAGAACATAGAAATAGCAAACATAAGGAGCAGCCAGTACTCCTCAGGCTAAGATGGTGTTCTCCATAAAAGAGCAAGTATGCACATGCACACACACACACACACACACACACACCACCTTGAAGAGAGACCCAGTGCAAGAATGTTAAAATACTTAACAATTGGAAGCATGGTAAATGCCTAACAACTATAAAACTGGTACAAAAATTATGGGATACTAAACAATCTTTAAAAAATAAACTATATTTCAGTGATATTAAAATATGTTCAGGGGCACCTGGGTGGCTCAGTTGGTTGAGTGTCTGATTTCAGCTGGGGTCACGATCCCAAGGTCCTGGGATCGAGCCCCACGTTGGGCTCCTTGCTCAGTGGGGAGCCTGCTTCTCCCTCTCCTTCTGCCTCTCCCCCTACTAGTGCTCTCTCTCTCTCTCAAATAAATAAATAAAATCTAAAAAAAAAGTATGTTCAGAATATATTTCTAATTTGAAAATAATAAGAAGAAGAATATACAGTATGGTCTCATTTATGTTTATGTTTTGATAAACATATGTTTATCAAAACATAAACAAGTAATTATGTATCAAAAACCCAGAAAAGGTATGCATCCATAAATTTCAACTCTTTTCTTCTTGGTAAAGTGATGGTAAAGTGGCTAAAATTGGGAAACAAAACAAAACTAACTAAAACTAGAAATAAACTATATACTGTTGAAATACTAAAAAGTTTACTAAAATTGTGACCAGAATAAAGTGTTCCAGTTCAATGAAAAAAAAGACAATTGGAAAATGTATATAATCCTAAATGGTTTATGATCATAGAGAAATTGCTCAAGCTCTATTAAGCCTGGTTTAGTGTAAATTATATCTTGTGCTGATCCGATTTTATCTCTGAAACTCATATTTTAAATTGTTTAAATAGTCTGAGAATATTACATGTCGTAAGGGAAAAAATTAATTTTCAATTTTACATTCTTTATCCATACATAGTATAAAAGCATTTTTTCCTTTACATTGTATAGGTCCAAATTGAATGTGAAAAATAAGTTTCACAGATCCATAAAGGAAATTAATCAAACACATATCTTCTCTTTTCTTATCAACTGTGTCTCAAACAAAGAGTTAATGGAGAAAATGGTCTATAAAGAAATTTCAGCTATCAAATTGAAATGGAATGACACAATTAAAATATCACCATTTTGCAACCCCAAATAATAGATCTACCTAATAGTAACCAATGGCTGGCTAATATCATTAGATGAAAAGCTAATAATGCAAATTTTATAATGGATGGGTCAAATTGACAAAACTTTAATCCCATGCTTGATTTTATTATTATAAAAAGAAAAATAATGAGATATTTTGTGCTTCCTGGTGTGTCTCAATTTGGGAGTGTAGAATGCCATCTTTCAAAATTTTTTACCTAAATACGGAACATGAATTTAATCATGCCTCTAGATCTGACTTCCAGTTTATGGGAACTATAGATCAAAGAAACACATTGAAAGACACAATGAAGATGCAATTAGTGAAATTCAGAATGTGGAAACTCCATAGGACAAATGATTTTTGTTTTTAAAGAAAAAGATGAGGGCGCCTGGGTGGCTCAGTTGGTTAAGCGACTGCCTTCGGCTCAGGTCATGATCCTGGAGTCCCTGGATCGAGTCCCACATCGGGCTCCCTGCTCGGCAGGGAGCCTGCTTCTCCCTCTGACCTTCCCCCCTCTCATGTGCTCTCTGTCTCTCTCATTCTCTCTGTCTCAGATAAATAAATAAAATCTTTAAAAAAAAAAAAAAGAAAAAGATGAAAAAATATACAAGGTGGACTAAAGATCCTCAATATTAAAAGAGCTTTGAGAGAGATAAAAACAAAATGCATATTGGACCTTGACCAGATTCTAATTCAAGCAAGGAAAAAAATGGATGAGAGAGTTGAGAAATACAAACACACACTGATTGCTGGTAATAATTGTAAATTTGATAATATAATTAAAAATTATAAAAGTTTGTTGAGATAATGTGTTGGTTATACTAAAGAAAAGTGTTCCTTATTTAGAGATATATTTGAAAAAAATTATAGTAAACTTATTTGAAGCTTGGGGCTTTAATTAATATCAGAGGGAGTAAAAAGGCTACAGTTAGATGAAACTTGATTAGCCACATGTTAAAAATTGCAGAAGCTGGATAGTGAGTACATGAGGATATATGAAATTATTCTGTTTTGGTTTATGTGTGGAATTCTCCATAAAAAGTTAGTTATTAAGATCTTGAAACATTTCAGTTAACAGGTGATAATAAGTGGAAATGAATGCTATAACATCAAGTATTAATAATTGACAAAGTGTAAAACACCAGTAATACTCTGTTAAATACAAAAAAAAATTAAAGTATCTCATCTGTTGTTTTGGTGAGATATATATTCAGGTCACCCTTTCTCAGTGTAGTTTTTATATTGTTAAGAGTAAGGTATCTTACAAACACTGACACATAGAGATTTAATATATCTTCCAAAGAAAACAGAATTACAATTATTTATCTCCTAATTTTCAGTTGTCACTTTCTACATAGTACAAGAGTCTTTCAATTTTTGCAAATAGAACATAAAGGGGCAATGCAGCAGAGAATAATTTATATCATGACTTTTCTTCACAAATGTATTCTCTGATGACAACAGTGATATCAAAGAATCTAGGTATAGTTGTAAAGTTTCCTGTAAAAAACAAAATCAGCAGCAATCACTTTTTGCCCTTTATTTATACATCATGGTATTTACAAATATATGAATACATGACATTTGTATACGAAGTGGAGATACTATATACAACAACGTTTTATTAAAAATGAGATAGGGGCACCTGGGTGGCACAGTTGGTTAAACGTCCAACCTTTGCTTTCGGCTCAGGTCATGATCTCAGGGTCCGGGGATCAAGCCCTGCATCAGGCTCCATACTCAGTGCGAAGTCTGGGTGGAGTCTCTGTCCCTCTTCCTCTGCCCCTCCCCTCTCTTTAAATAGAATAAGTAAGTCTTTAAAAATGAGAAAATATACTGTCCATATTCATACAAACGAACACATGCTTACGTGCACATGTAGGGGTATGTGTGCATGTGTGTGTGTGTCTTCACTTGTGAACACTGTTTGCAGTGCAAATAGATTGAGGTCACTTTTGTGTGTGTGTGTGTTATAGATTTTTAATCTTCTGACAATAAAAATATATAACATTAAGATTGAATTTTAATCATATTCATGCTTAAAATATTTATATAAAACTTGTCAAAACAAGAAAGATTAAACATATAAGTGTGATAGTACAATCTCATTTCTGAAATTCTAGAATGGTATTTTATGATTTGCATTGACTTATATAATTAGTTTTAACTGATATTTTAGTTTTGAGGACACAGAAATATTCTTTCTTATGCAATATCCATTCAAAACTTCTCCACTACAAATATAATTTTAGTATGAACAATTCTCATTCCTTATTGTCTTTCATTCTCACATTCTCTTTTCTTTACCCTTTGCAAAAGAACAATGGTTTTAATTTTGATTAAACCATAGTGTTGTGCCTAAAATCTTATGATACTGTTTCTTTCTTTTTTTTTTATTAAAACATATAATGTCCTATTTGTTTCAGGGGTACAGGTCTGTGATTCATCAGTCTTAACATAATTCATGGCACTCACCATAGCACATACCCTCCCCAATGTCCATCACCCAGCCACCCCATCCCTCCCACCCGCCTCCACTCCAGCAACCCTCAGTTTGTTTCTTGAGATTAAGAGTCTCTTATGGTTTGTCTCCCTCTCTGGTTTCATCTTGTTTCATTTTTCCCCCCCCTTCCCCTATGATCCTCTGCCTTGTTTCTCAAATTCCACATATCAGAGAGATCATATGATACTTGTTTTTCTCTGATTGACTTATTTCGCTTAGCATAATACCCTCTAGTTCCATCCACGTCATTGCAAATGGCAAAATTTCATTTTTTTGATGGCTGCATAATATTCCATTGTATATATATGCCAGGTCTTCTTTATCCATTCACCTTTTGATGGACATCTAGGCTCTTAAGTTAGACATTATTGCCTCTTTTTTTCATAAACTTAAGAAAATTCCAGCATGCTTCCAAATAATTTTTCCCATACCTCATTGGCTATGATTTATTAAAAGAAGTAATAATAAATGGTCTACAAAAGCGTACCAGAAACTTATCTGATAACATATCCTAACATAATCTTCATGCTCATCAAATATATTGCTTATATACAATTTTGTTAAATAATAAAAATAGTCAAATTTTGTTGACCTTTAAAAACCAGTGCTTGAGGATATTCTGGCAATCTGACACAATAAAATAGTTCTGTTGTGGAAATTAGGAATCATTCAAACCAACAACAAACACCACAAATGAAAACAGTTAAGACCCAAAGAGATTAATTAATCTGACTGAGGTTAAACAACTGTATGTAAGATTCTTTGAAGTTGGATTTGATTGAGTACAGCTTCTTGGTTTTAGGGGGTTTCTTTACTGTCTGTCACTACACACTACACAAAGCAGAAACATTGAAAGAACAATAACCACCTTTTTTTGTATTTCCTTAAATTTTAATGCACTACTTCTTTCTTCCTATAACAATATCTCAACAAAATTAATTTGGTCACATAAATGATTATGCCAGTTCTCCTGGGACTACATTATTTGTGTCTTTTAAAAAATGATTAATTTCAAAATACACTAAATAACCATATAGAGTCACTGCTAAGATTGAGATACCAACAGAGATTAAGGTGAACCAGATAGGGTATTCAAATAAAAGTCTGATTGACTTTTACATGACACTTGTTAAATGCAAATTTTCACAGGATAGAGGCTTAAAAACCTTATCCAAGAGCTTCTGGAATAATAGAAAAGTTGTTTCACGGTTTTGTGACCAAATTTAAGTTTGGGACACACGAGAGTATAAACCAGAGGTCCACTAACCAAAGAAGCATTGATTCAGTATGGAAACTAATTGGATATAGGTGATCAGCCACCAATCTACTGTAATCGCTTGAAGAAGAACAAATCATCTCTATTGAGGAAGATGTTGTCTAGTGTTGCCATACACACACACACACACACATATATATACCTACACACACACACACATATATATATACACACACACACACACATATATATATATATTTACATATAAGGATCAGAATTTATAAAAAATGACCAACTAAATAACAGAACCACATGACTAAAACACAAGTAAAAAAAAATCAGATAATAGAAACTAAAACACAGTTTATTCAGATATTGGAATATTGGAGTAGGTTGAAAAGAACTTTAAAATAATCATGTTTGGAATGTTTAAGGGAATAATGAAAAAATGACAAAGATTGAAAACAGATGAATAATTTTGCCAGAAAATTATAATTCATAAAAATAAGTAAGTATATTTAGGAGAAATTTACTTTCTCACACTTCTGGAAGCTAGAAGTCTGACATCAAGTTGTCTAGAGAGCCACACTCCCTCCAGAAGCTCTAAAGGAGATTCCATACTTTGCCTCCTCTAACTTTGAGTGGCTCTTGGCACTCCTTAGCATTCTTAAGCTTACAGCTACACCACTCCAATCTCTACTTCTCTCTGTATAGCATCACTTTCTCTTTTGTCTGTGTCTTCTCCTCATCTCTCTAATGAGGGCAATTGCCATTATATTTTGAGGCCATGTGTGTAAACCAGGATGATTCAATACCAAGATCCTTAACTTACTTACACTGGCAAAGACTCTTTTGATGAATAGGGAAATATTCACAGATTCCAGGAATTTGAACACTGACACATATTTTTTTAGGACCACCACTGAACCCACTACACACTCATTATGTTAAATATATTCCTAATTATTTTATTTATTTAGATGCTATTGTACATAGAATTATTTGTTTAATCTTGCTTTTGGATTGTTCACTGCTAGTTTATAGAAATAAAATTGGTTTTTATATATTGATATCATATACAGCAACCTGGCTAAACTAGTTTATTAGTTACAATAAGTTTTTATATAAACTTATTATAATAAGTTATAATAGATTTTAGTGGATTTTTTTAAAAGATTTTATTTATTTTTTTGAGAGAGAAAGAGCATGAGAAAGAGCACGAGTAGTAGGGAAAAGCAAAGGGAGAGGGTGAAGCAGACTCCCCACTGAGCGGGGAGCTGGATGCAGGACTCCATCCGAGGACTCAAGACCATGACCTGAGCTGAAGACAGATGCTTAACTGACTGAGCCACCCAGGCGCCCCAGTTTTTAGTGGATTTTTAAAGGATTTTCTGTATTCAAGATTGTGTAATCTACAAATTGAGATAGTTTTAATTCTTCCTTTCTAATCTGGTTGCCTTTTCTTTCTTTTCTTTTCTCTTCTTTTTTCTTTTCCATTTATTTATTTATTTATTTATTTATTTATTTATTTATTTATTTATTTATTTAGATGCATGCCCTTGTTAGAGCCTCCGATATAATAATGACCAGAAGTGGTAAGAGTGCACAATCTTATCTTATTCCTAATCTTAAGAAGAAGCATTATTTCTTTTATTGTTGAGTGTAATGTTAGATGTGAGATTTTTATAGATGTCTTGTATCAGGTTGATAAAGAAATACAAATAATGATTTATCAGAATGATAAAGGAATGTCAGATTCTGTTATATTTCTAGTTGTGTTTTTATCATGGAAGCTTGTTTTAGTTTGTCAAATGCTTTTTCTGCATCTATTTATATAACTATGTGTTTTTCTCCTTTATTCTATTGAAAGGGTATACTACCTGGATGTTCATATTTTAAACCAAACTTGCATTCCTGGCATAAATCTTACTTGGTTCTGGGTGTATAATTCTTTTTTATATACTGTATATAAATAAAGACCTGGGTTTGATCTACTTTTTCTTTGTTGAATATTTTTGAATCTATATTCATAAGAGAGATTAGTCTTCAGATATTTTTGGCTGATTTTGGTATCAGGGAAATACTTGCTTGACAGAATGAGTTGAAAAGTGTTACAATTCTATTTTCTTTTAAAAGAGTTTGTGAATATTGGTGTTAATTTATTTTTAGATTTTTGGCTGAATTCATCAGTGAAGGAATTTGGGTTTGGACTTTTTTGGGGGAGTGTTTAAAATAATAATTTAATCTCTTGTTATAGGTCTATGCAGATTTTCTATTTCTTCTTTAGTCTAGTTAAGTAGTTTTTCTTTTCTTTCTAGGAATCTGTTCATGTTATCCACATCTAATTTTTTGGCCTATAGTTGCTCATAGTATTCCATTATAATCAACTTTTTATTTCTGTAAGGTCAGTAACATTATCCCTTCTTTCATTCTTGATTTTAGTCATTTGAGTTTTCTCCCCATGCCCCCCTTTTCTTGATCAATGTACCTGAAGATTTGTCAATCTAGTTATACTTTTCAAAAAACAAACTTTTGGTTTCATTGATTTTCTCTATTGCTTTTCTATTTCCAAGTCATTAATTTCTAGTCTAATCTTTATTATTTCCTTCCTTCTGCTTTGAGCTTAGTTTGCTACTCTTTTTCTATTTTTTTTCTTGAACCACAATCTTTATTTTTTCAAATTTTATTTAAATTCTAGTCAGTTAACATAGTAGAATTCAGTGATTCAGTAGTAGAATTCAGTGGTTCATCACTTACATACAACACCCAGTGCTCATCATAACAAGTGCCTTCCTTAATACCTATCACCCAGGGGCGCCTGGGTGGCTCAGTCCGTTAAGCAGCTGCCTTAGGCTCAGGCCTTGATACCAGGGTCCTGGAATCGGGCTCCCTGCTCAGCGGGGAGCCTGCTTCTCCCTCTCCCCCCTGCCTGCCGCTCTGCCTATCTGTGCTCTCTCTCTCTATGTCTCTGTCAAATAAATAAATTCAATCTCTTAAAAAAAAAAGATGTGATCTTAAAAAAAAAAACCTATCATCCATCTAGCCCATCCCCCACTTCTCTCCTTCCCTCCATTAACCCTCAGTTTGTTTCTTATGGTTTGCTTCCCTCTCTCTTTTTTTTCCTTCCCTTTTGTTCATCTGCTTTGTTTTTATAATTACACATACGTGCTACTCTTTTTCTAATGTGTTAAGGTAGAAGTTTAGGTTCTTGATTTAAGAGCTTTCTCTAAGCACTATTTTTATCTGTATCCTGTAAGTTTTGATATGTTGTATCATCATTTTCCTTCATTTCAAAATTGTTTCCAGTTTTCCTTATGATTTTTTTTTCACTCATTGACTATTTAGGAATCTGTAGTTTATTTTCTATCTTTTTGTAAATTCCTCAAATTTCTTTTAGTTATTTATTTCTAATTTACTTTCATTGGGGGTACAGAACAAACTTTGTATGATTTCAGTCCTTTTAAATTTGTTGAGGTTGGTTTTATGATCTAGCATATGGTTTATCTTAGAGAATGTTTTCTGTATGCTTGAAAATAATGAGTATTCTGATATTTTCAGGTTAAGTGTTCTATAGATGCCTGTTAGGTCTAGTTGATTTATAAAATTTTCTTCTTTATTTCTAGTAACATCTTTTTGCATAAAGTCTGTTTTATTTGCTATTAATATATAATATCCAACTTTAATTTGTAGTATGTTTTCTTTTTAGTCCATGTAAATTTTTAAAATTTGTTTTGGGGTTTGTTTTTCTTTTCCTACTCATTTCGACATCTATATCATCTTGGTTTCAGTTCCAATTGATTCTTCTTTTCCCCTGGGCAAATCACATTTCTGTTTCTCTGCACATCTAGTAATTTTTTTAATTTTATGCTAAATATTATATATCTCACATTTTCAGTGGCCTACAGTATTTATTTGTTTGTTTTGAATGGTGCTTTTTGTTTTGATGAGTGGTTAACTTACTGGCAGATTATTCCTTTTTTTTGCAGCATATTTTTAATTTCTGTTAGACATGTCTCCTAAAGCGTGAGTTTGCAGGGATGTCTACACAGTGCTAAGGCCTTCAGCCTAGTCTCTTTTCTGGCTGGTCTGAATTATGTCTCTCAGCACTGTGTGATCTCCAGTATCTCTGCTTCGCTTATTAATCGTAGCAGCACTTCTCTGCCAAGTCTTATGAAGTCTTGCCCTGTGCATGCTCAGCTTAATATTCTTCCAAATAGTTCTTATGCAGATCTTTGTAATCTTTCTTATGCATTCCCTTCCCTCCTACGCCCTGCCCCTCAAACTCTAGCGGCCTCTGCTGTCACAAAAAATATGATCTCTGCCTCCTCCACTCCCCTGCCACTGTGATCCTGAGTTCTCACTGTGCTGTGATCCAGAAAGTGCCACTAACCAGAGACTCTAGTCAATTGTGGGGCTAATCTTATTTGTTTCCCTTGTTTTGGGAAGCTGCTTGTTATCCAAATTTTGACAGCCGTTGTATATATTTGGTCCAGTTTTACAGCTTACAGTGTGAGGACGATTGCATTACCAATTAATTACTCTTTGATGATCAAGAACAAAAGTCAACTCATATTTTATTATTTTGGAGAAAACATATTTTTGAAAAAAAAAAAGGTATTTAAAAAATAACTTCCCTAAACTTTATTTAGGGTTTTCAATTAATTAATTTTTTATCCATTTTTTTAACTTTTTAAAAGATTTTCAGAATGCATTATATACAATAATATGAGACTGATTTAAGTATCTTTGATCACTTGTTTCTGTTTTGGTTTGTTTTGGGTTTTGCTCTTGTACATTATGAACAATGAATCTCTAGGATAATGATTTTAAGGTAACAGGCCATTTTCTTGAGATTATTTCATAATTTCTGCAGTTACAAATCAAACTTGATATTTTACCAATGGAAACAAACTGAAATACTCATGAAGTCACTTTAATGCAAATAATTAAAGACTTTTGGAATATTTCAGTGACCTGAGGGTTGATGTGGGAGAAGTATAAACAAGTTATTGATTTAACCTGAATTAATTAAGACAAATGCTCTTTCAGTTCTATATAGAGATAAAGGCAATTCCATGAATTTATCTTAATCCAAAGTATTTGATTTAAAAACCTAAACAATTCTATTAATACAGCAAAATATGAAGGATCTTTAGGTTAAAATCTGCATTTAAAAGTTATTTTGATTAATATTTGTTTGCCCCTTAAGAAGCCACAAACCAGAGGAAGAGATCATTATCACAAATTATTTTGATTTATTAATGGCAAAACGTTATTATTTTACTCTTCACAGTGTAACCTCAAGACAGTGTCCCAGTTGGAACTGTTTGCTTCATAAAAGGTGGTAAGTGAATGATGGGGAATGTTCATTATATTAGCTAAAGTATTCACTGCTGCCACCTAGGCCATTTTCTCCTTTGGATAGTAGGTAGATTGTAGTCCCTTATAATTACTTGCATTGTATGCCAAAGAATCTGAGTATGGTTTCTTGTGTAGCCCAAATAAAATGAAGTTATTTCCTGAAACCACATTGCTCTGTTTACTTGGCCCTGATTCTTCTTAACAATTGCTTCCAACATTGGATAATGTATTTTTAGTTTATTTTTTCCTGCCAGCATTTCAGTAACTATGCATTTGTACATTTTCATAACACCTTTTTTTTTCAAATGACATTATGTGTTTGCACATAAATTCTTCTCTTTTCCCTTGTCATGTCTGCTAATCTTTTTGCTGTTGTTGCTGCATTTGGCACTGCAAGTTCAATTTAACTTATGAAAATCAAGCTGTCTATTCTGCTTCATTCATCATCATCAACCAAAATCATTCTGGAATCAAAACTTGTTTTCTATTATCTTGTTATTTTTTGGTGATGATATATGGAAGGGAAAGTAGACAGTGGCAGGGCATAGGATTGAACTGTAGTTTATAGCAAACATCTGCCTCAGCATAGTAACCTTGTGGGATTTGTGCAGACTCTTATCTACAAAAATCAAAATTCAGAGAGAAGCCTTTTCTGCCAAATGTTCTTTAGATGCAGACTCTCTATATGGGTCATCAAAAGAAAATCCAAATGTCAAATACATACAGATTACTCATATATAATTACAAGAACCAAGTATATCCTAAGTGTAATGAATAATTTAAATTGAATTTAGAAACTTCTACCTTTATATTTTGAAGTAACAAACAATTTAATAGATCACGGCATATTTTTGATAAATGTTTTCAGGGACAATCAAAAGAAGAGTGTTTTAATTTTGTTAGTAACTTGGGAGAGGCGTAAACAGCCCACTCTTCTAGTACAAACAAGCAGGAGAGTGTTCTTAATCTGATTAAGATCCAATAATGAATGCAAAGTAGGTAGTATCTTTTCCTCTGTGATTGTAAAAGAAAATACATAGTTGATACTTGTCTTCCATAGATTTAGAAGATTGTAAATGGAAATTACTCAGAATCATTATCCTTTTATCATGCAGTTTTGCCTCCATATTAAGATGTAATAATTTTAAATATTATACATTATGTCAGTCATATGAATGCTACATTTTAAAGCAAGCATATAAAGCCTAAGTATTATAATTAATTCATTATCTGGGCAGGTTTATGAAAGTTATTTAATTTGGTCATTCATTTATTTAAGCCTTTCAGCTTTTAAAGCTCTTAATCCCCTGACAGAATTTGAGAATACCTATATTTGAAAGTGATATATCAATGAAATTATAACAATTGTGAGCAAAAAATACATTATGGGTTACATAAAATGAAGCAATAGGTTGAAAGGTTTCTTATAATTTTAATTTTGATGATAGTTCAATTTTGGTACTGTTTTGACCACAAAATTTTTCTGAATACTGTAATTTTAGTTTTACCATATATACTTTGTATATAAATGGCTTCCAATTCATGATTCACTAATTCTGCTGTTTGGATGCCATCTCTATTCAGTAAGTCTTTTAGTCCACTGTAAAAGTCCAAACACTTGATAGTGGAAGGCTCCTTAGAGGTCCTATAGTCCAGCTTCTGATCTTATGCAGAAAAACTCCCTAAAACATTCCAGGGATGTGGTCAATCAATTTGGAACCTCTCATGAAGGAGAAAGCCATTTCCTCATAAGCAATGTGTTCTGGTTGGGGAATATTTCTTCATATTGAACCAAAATTCTACTACTCATTCATCCAGATTTTTCTTTGGAGTTAAACTCAGAAAAAAAATTAATTCTACAATCATATCACAAGTCTTCACATATTTAGGAATATCCATCTTGTCCTAGAGCCTTTAAAATATCAGATGAAAAATTTCTATTTCCTTCAACTGCTGTTCCATCAACATGGTTTTCAGACCCCTATATATCATGCTTTCCCATTTCCTATTATATCATAATTATATTTCTTAATATATCTATTAAAATGTAATTTTCAGGAGTATGTACAATTTTCAAATGTAATGGGCCTATAACAAAACTTGCCCTTTTTTTAACAAGTATTTTATTTTCTTTAAGTCAACTTCAGACTGCAATAACATTTCTGCTAACTATATTATACTGCTGGCTCATGTTAAACACATACTAACAAAAAGCAGCTATTTTTTTCATTTACCAATTTGACAAACATTTAAAAGTACCAACTACTATTTTTACTTCTGGTTGGAAGCTGTGTTAGGTGCTGGGAAGGTACAAATGAGATATGGATTTCAATATAGTTGGTGAAACAAATGAATTCACATAAAGCTCAATAAAATAAAAACTGCATGCAATTGGATCACCGGGGAAGATTATTTAATACATTCTGAGAATCAGAAGGTTTTCTAGGAGGTGTTATATAAGCAACATCTTGAAGAATAAGTAGGAGGTAATTGGAGCAGAAAGCACAGACACCAAATAACATGATGATTCTTTGGAAAAATGAAAGGGTTTATGAGTACCAGGACATTAAGCTAATTTAATAAAAGACAACGTTTAGACAATGAAGTCTTCAAGGTTCTAGATTAAGTTGTCCTTTCCCATGGTCACATTTGTTAAAGTTTAACCCATTATTACTTCACTTTTTGATTATAAAGGTAACTTAAAAGAAAAACAAATATACAAGGAAGGACTTCTAATACAAGATGGTATATTGACTACAAATGCACCTCTCTTATCCCTCCAGAAAAACTACTATAAAGAATATAAAGGAATAAAAAGCCCTAAATCCAAATCAATGAACGTAAGAGTGGGAGTGTATACCATAGATTTCAATATGCTCCTGGAGGATGAAAATAAAGAGAAAAAAAGAAGCTGAAATAGCTGGATAAAAGTAACTACACAGCTTAGAGGGAATTACTAACAAGAAGGAACAAAACTGACTCCTCCCTTTCACCCCCCAAAAAAAACACAAAAAAACAAACTCTGAAGTTTGTTACTTACTTCATACTTACTATGATAAATAAATAAGTTTGTTACTTACTATCTTGCTTACTGTGATAGAGTCCAGAAAAAACACAGGAATGGAAATAGAGGGATTAAGATTAAATCTGTATATGGAAGATACTATAACTCTTTTTTCCCCCACTATCAGGTTATAAACCTCCTTAGGCAAAAGTTGTAAAGTTTCTTTTCGAGATAAACTTAAAAGAGTAAGAGAAAACACTTTTCTGTTTGAAAATCTAAAGAATATCCAAGACCTTACTCAATTATATTAAAGCAAATCTCCCTAACTAACATACCACACCCACACACATAAACACCCAATCTTTAAACATAGACAAAGAATATCTGACATTTAAGAAAAACCTCCATTATGAAGTAGAGAGACCACTAAACAAACAGAAAATGCAATTTTATAGGAGGGTGAAACTATGCAGACTACTAAAAGAAAAAAAAAAAAGTATATCTTTGGATATAAGGATGGGAGAAGATATTGCATCCAGAATAGAACATCCAGAATCAGAGAACAAAAACTAGCTCTTGGAAATGTGATCTATGATTGATGAAATGAAAAAAAATTTAAAAAAAGGAAAAGATTTGGAATTATTTTAATGAGAGAGGGAACCAATAAATTCTCTCAGAAATTAGAACAAAAAGTATAAAATTTTGAAAAACTAGAGAGCAGAGCAGAATATTAATCCACACCTAACACCACAGCATTAGAAACTCCTACTAAGTGAAAACAGCAAGATGTAAGAGAGAAAATTATCAGAGAAGTAATACAACTTGAGGTCTCAGAATTGAAATACACACATCTTTATTTATTTATTTTTATTTAAAATTTTTTTAAATTTTTAAGTAATTTCTGCACCCATCATGTACTCGAACTCACAACCCCAAGACCAAGATTTGCATCTTCTACTGACTGACCAGCCAGGTACCTAGAAAAACACAAAAATTGAGAGAGAAGGATTACAACAAGCACACAGGAAAATTCAAAACAAAACAAAACAAACTTGAACACTATTGTGAAATTTAGAACACAAATAAATGGAAATATCTTAAATGTTTCTCTCTATGTCACCTAAAGAGCAATAACAATCATACCTACTTTGATCTTCTCAATATAGATTGTCAACATCCAATTCCATGTCCATGTCCAAAAATAAGCCTGCATTGAACAGATCTAGGGAAAAGTCAGTCCAGTTTAGAGCAAGAGAACCTTGAATTTTTAGAGGGAAGAACTTGAAGTACAAAAATAGAATAGATAAGTATAATGAGACATTTAAAAAGGGTTGATGATGAATTAGACAATTAATTCAGAAACGACAGAAAGGTAATTATGGTTTTAAGGAGAAACATAAACCTATACCATAAAGAAAAGTAATTGTATTATACTCTCTGGCTCTTCAGAGGACAACATTTACATGATCAAAATCAAGTCATCACTGATTAGTGACTTAACTAAAAACAGGTATATCAAAGTTTATGAAGAGTGAGGGAAAAGGGATGGTATAAGAAAACACAATTTTCTCATTACTTGAAGTCAAAAGATAATGTTCAAAAGATCAAGATTTAGCAGTAAAAGACATATATCTACAAGTGATGGTCACTCAAAAATGAATCTGCTAAAGGAGCTGGGACGGAGAGGTCAGGAACAATTTAGTGAAGCTTCTGTCTCATCTTGATTGATTATCAGACTGACCTCTTACATTGTCTTCAACACAATGGCAATTCTGTGTTCTTCTTATTTTTGTCCATAAAAAGTAGTGGGTACAAGGAGGATAACTCAAGTTAAGAGAAAGATAGATGGGAAAATTACAAAGTAACCTATTTATCAGCAGAATAGAAGCTTCCAGCCTCTAATACATTTGAATGTAGCCAATCTGGACTTGAATTCAGCTGCATATTTGTTTCCATGCTTTGGGCATTCTAGTATATCATCATGCATACTATGTCAATTATACTGAACTGGAGACTGTCATTTTCCATCAAGTCAGAAGACAGAGCATATGTCTTCTCTATTATTCTTGAAATAAATTATTTTACAACCAGATCATTTCAGAAATAAATGTGATTTTGCACATTTGTGGATTTTTTGTTATTTTCATTTTGTTAGATGTCTGAGAAGATTTTTTTGACCAACGATGTAGGAAGTAATTATGACAGTCTTAGACATGTATTTTATTTTCCTTTTAGCTATATCTCAGGTCAGTTTAAATCCACATATACACACTACTTTCACAATGGTCTCTATTGACTTCAACGAATCACTCTCTACTGATGCCCCCTGTGAGATAGAAAAGAAAAAAGCTTGTTCATAGATTCCCTGTAGCACATCACCACCATTGATCCATGGTTTTAAGGGCTTTAGCCACTAATTTCCTCCCACCAATGGAGAGACCCATTGCTCAGTGTGTTTAGACTCTTATGGCTGCCCACTGTGACTTCAGTTCTTAATCTGCCTGAAAGTGTCAAAAGTCACGCTGCTGTTTGGAGAGAGAGTGATTTTTTTTAAAACCTGCTACTGGGAGTGATGCTTTTCTTAGTACTAAGATGCCCATGATAATGGAGAGAGCTCTGAAATACGTGTGTTCTGTTCACTGTTGAATAAATAACCACTATGGTTAATCTACATATGTCATAACAAGGCATTTTCACTAAAAAACTCCAGCATAGGTAGTATGCTTATAAAATTTGCATGATGATTCTCTGTCACCAATATTTAAATACAGGTCCAAAATTTTAGTGCCATTAACAAAGGAAATAACTTTGGTATTTTTAATATACAAGTCTTAAAGCTCTAGGTAACTACTGATTTGTATTATCCATACAAAGTGAATATATTAACAGTTTTTCTCTTTAATGATGTATTTGATTTCATACAAATAAGTCAGGTGTGTTAAATAGCATAACATACATCAAGATACTTAACCTCACCATTAATCAAATAAACACAAATTGAAACATCGATGACTTATTTTTTTTACTTTCTAAATTAGAAATATTGAAAAAGTAATACTACTTAATGGTTAAAACAGTTCTAGTTGAAGAATAAATCAATTCAATTTTCATTTTGGAAAGCAATTTATCAATAGGAATTTAAAACTATTAAAATGTTTATTCCTTTTGATGCATTAATCCCACCTTTGGGAATCTATCAAATGATATTAACCTAAAATATGTAAATAAAAATATAAATAAATGTCTGTTTCTGCATTATTTCTAACTGGTAAAATTTGTTTCACAATATGGAGAAGATTAATTAAACTATGATACAACCACATTGGTGATATTATGCAGACATTAATTTATTTTAATAAGAAGGGAAATACTTATATAATACTTAGACCAACAGTCCAATCTTGAACATTTCTCATATCAATTGAACTTAGAAGCTAAAAGTGATCAGGCATAGTTGGTACTTGGATTAAAAACCAGAATGCTAGAGTGGTGGGGGGTGGAAGGGATGGTGTGGCTGGGTGATAGACATTGGGGAGGGTATGTGCTGTGGTGAGCGCTGTGAAATGTGCAAGACTATTGAATCACAGATCTGTACCTCTGAAGCAAATAATACGTTATATGTTAAAAAAAGAAGAAGAAGAAGAAGATAGCAGGAGGGGAAGAATGAAGGGGGAGAAATCGGAGGGGGAGACAAACCATGAGAGACTATGGACTCTGAAAAACAAACTGAGGGTTCTAGAGGGGAGGGGGGTGGGAGGATGAGTTAGCCTGGTGATGGGTATTAAAGAGGGCACATACTGAATGGAGCACTGGGTGTTATACGCGAACAATGAATCATGGAACACTACATCTAAAACAAATGATGTAATGTATGGTGATTAACATAACATAATAAAAAAAAATTTCACTTAAAAAAAACAGAATGCTATTTGTATATGTGGTGTTTTTATTGGTCAGAACTCATCTGGATAAAAGTGAGAGATTCAAATCAACTAGCTTATGATATGGTTGCTAAATTTTAGAGTTGATCATAGAAAGAAAACCAAACCTCTTAGGAACAAAATTCATGATAGCATGGGGGAACACAAAGATTATAACCAGGACCCTGGAGCTTCCAATTTTTCCATCTCTTATCTTGCTTTCTCTTTGAATGTTGGCTTCACACACTCCTTCTACAGACACAATTCTATACACAGCAGGGCTCATGGCGCCAACATTTTTGTGGTAGCATATGAATATGCCTGCATCCACAAAGGAAAGGGCTTTTGCTAGGGAAAGTCTCTAACTGGCTTAATTTGTGTCTTGGATCTATGAGTGGTGCAATTCTAACTCCTTTCTTCCTCAAAGGAAAAGGGAGTAGATACCTGTCCATTGAGGGAATCATAGTATCACAGATGCCACCTCAGTATGTGCCTCCTGGAATACAATTCAAATAATGTGAGGAATATAAAGAAGAAAAAAAAAAACTGGGAAATAAGTATACCAAAATACTTATGGTATGGGACTGTGGCTCTTAAAAAATAAACACAAATCAAACAACAACAACAAAAATAAACAGACCCTCTCTCTATGCTATTTTCCATATTTTCTATAATGAACACACATTTATTATTATTTTTTTAATTGCTCCATAGATGTTTTACTGAGGATTGGGGAGGAGCACTTAAAATAAATGCATAATGATGTAAATATGTCAACGTATCATAGAAAGGGCAAAATAAGAATCAGTACTAAAATACGAGTTGCTTGGTGGCATATGAACATTTCTAGGCATTTCTATACCTCAACAACTATATAGCAATAAAAGTTTTTTGACCAATTTAATTAATGATCCAGCTGCAAGTGAAGGAAGGAAGTTACAGATGACATAAATTTCAGAGAAACACAAAAATCTTGTTTCACATTTTCACAAATGCAGATAAGAATGTATTGATTATGAAGTAATACTGGCATAAACTTTCTTTTTTTTGGAAAATAAAATAAAACAGACTGACACGTAAATCAGATTTACTCTTCCAATTTATGTGACCTAACTTAGTAGCCCTGTAAATAATCCTGTCTCCACAAAAAAAAAAAAAAAAAAAAATGGTTATAGGAACTCATCTTTGGACTTGGTTTGGCAAATCCAAGGTATCACACTACAAGAAACAGGAAATTCAGAAGAGTCTATTGTACATAGTAAAGTTTATGACAACTTTCTTTTCAGATCTGGGAGATGATCAAAGTGTGCCTATTTTCTTGAAACATGGCCATCCAGTGTATCAAAGGTTAAGATTTTTATGAGGTGGTTTTTCTGATAGTTTCTAAAAGTTTATGGCTATAAGCCTATATTACAGATCACTTATCTCCTCATATTAAAATATTAAGACCTTTTACTTAAATGTCAAGAAAAACCAATGAAAATGATAAGTTGGCACACTTTTCTTGGTGAGTTTTAAACCTCAGTTAAGTTCTCTAAATAATATAAAAGTATAATTTATATTAATAAATTATTAATTATATATGTATTCATTTGTTTAGCTCTGGCATTACAAATTAAATTCCCATGAAATGCAAGCATGCTTTTTCTTGACACTTTTCCACCAAGGCCTATGTGTTTACTTGAAAATGGGGACAGTTGTGGCGACATATTCTTTTTTTTTTTTGTATACCCCAGAGTTGGTGGCAGGTCTAATGCTGTCCTTCCTACTGAAAATGAGAAAATCACTGCTCAGTGGGAAATTTAGAGGTCTGTGAAATGGAGAAAAATGTATATCTTACATGAACAATTATTCCCCAAACTTCTATATTAGAACAAATTTGTCTTATTAGAAGGTAAAATATTTGGTAGAAAAATCTACCCATGTATCCACCCTGTTTTTTGTAGCAGACAAGAGAACATAGCCACCATTGGGTCATTGTGATGGACAAATAGAGAAGAAATGGAGCTAAAAGCCAACTTTGGGATTATGCCTATAAGCCCAGGAGCCTTAAAAGTCAACATGACTAGCCACAGTAACCTTCTCTTCCTTATTCCACAATTTTCTCCATGAATAAGATATAAGCAGAGAAAGAACAAAACAATATCTGAATAATCATGTCCCTAATAACGTCCCTCCCCTTACAGAATCGATCTCCTGCCTTTAGAGACTAAAATCCAGAAAAGAGCCACTGTCTTAGAATCACACAGCAGGCAAACTCAAGGAGTCTATTTAAACAATTCTTCTGATTGAAGCCTGATACTACTCTATTAGCTTCTCATTGTGTTGCTTCTGTGATGTTGATATAAATTGAACATGAGATTATTCCTAAATTAGAAGTCTCCTACAGTTCAAACCCTGAACTTTAAAGGTGCCCATGGGTCAAGAGTAGCTGCAGTCACCTGAGTCATGCAACAGAGTTTTTGCTACAGTGGGCACTGCCACTGGAAAAGATACTCCCCACATATTGGAGTAACATACATCTTGACCACTTTTAAAGTGTTTAGATCACCTTTCTTTTTTTTTTTTAAAGATTTTTTATTTATTTATTTAACAGAGAGAGATACAGCAAGAGAGGGAACACAAGCAGGGGGAGTGGGAGAGGGAGAAGGACCCTGGGATCATGGGAGAGGGATCCCAGGACCCTTGGATCATGACCTGAGCCGAAGGCAGACGCTTAACCGACTGAGCAACCCAGGCGCCCTAGATCACCTTTCTTAACACTGAATAAAACATGTCCCATGAGTAGGTTGGATAGAATTACTTAATCGAATTACTCAGATCCACAATACGTTCTTATATAGTAAGCTCTCTGCTCCTTCGTGGATGTACAGAATCTTTCTGTATATTTACGTCACCACGAGAGCATCCCTTCATAAGCACTTGAAATCACAGAACTAAGGACTTGTCGAAATACAATGAGATACTGTCCATTTGACAGGATAACACAATGAATTCCCGTTGGAATTTTGTGGTTATTTAGAAGGTGTTGCTGGCATTATTTTGATTTTTCCACTGGCGATCTTCTCCTTAATTTAGATAACATTGACTTTGGAACTACACATCATGTCATTACTTTTCTGTTTATTCTTTTTTAGCTGATCAAAAATATTACCCCTTCAATAAACTTTTAACATTTTCAATCAACTTATCTCTTGTTATTCTGGTGATATATCTGGTTTGTGTCCACTAAAAAGTGATTAATTTTATCCTCTAATTAAACTCCTTGGAGTCCCAATCAATATTCAGTATTGAAGTAAAGGAGAGCATAAAAGAAATCAAGGAGTGTTTAAATTCTAATCATAACCTTTATAAACATTGTGTTATTTAACCTTTAGTATGTAGAAAATAAAGATAATGTGTTCTGATGACTATTTACTGATAACTTTGAATTAATATTTCCAGTCCAGATGTTTCTCTGGAACTCCATATTCCTATACAGCTATGTACTTACATCTTCTCTTGGATGTCTAATGAGCATCTCAAATTTAACAAATCCAAAGGGAACTCCAAACCCCCTTTGCAAAATCTGCTCTTCTCCTTATACCCTCTATCTCTGTCGCCATTTAGTTATTCCAGTCCAAAACACTGAAATTATCCTTGATTCCCCTCTCTACTACATTATTTGTAATCCTCAAGCAAATTCAATTGACTCTACATTCAAAATATGGACAGAACCTAAACATTCATTGTCATTATCACTGTTAGCCACCTTTGGTGCATCTACCATGATTTTTCTCCTGAATTAGTAAAGCTTTCTTCCTGTTTTACCTTTGGCACAATAATAAAGTCCATTCTTCGCACAAAAGCCAAAAGAATCCTTTAAAAGTGTAAGATCATTAAAAAAAAAAAAAAAGTCTAAGATCAAATCATCAAAAACACTCCTATAGTATCCCTTCCTTTTCAGCGTAAAAAGCAGAGTTTACAGTGACCTATGAGACTCTAGTCTCCCCCAATCCTATCACTGTCTCATCTCCTTTTAATTTCATGTCCTACTATTCTTTCTCTTACTCTACTTCAGAGTCTATGGCCACCTCATTATTTTGATAAATGCTGGAAATATTCCTGTCTCATGATTTTTGCTGTATCCCCTGCCTAGCATATTCTTCCTTCGGGCATTAACTGCTTCCCTCAGATCTGTGCTTAAATATCAGTTTGTAAATTAGGCCTTCCCCAAGAAAATTATTTAAAATGCCAATCTTCTGCAATGCCTCAAACACTTCTAACCCAATCCTGGTGTTTTTGCTTATCTGACATACAATAGGTCTTAGGTTAGATTTTTCCAATTGCGTATACTGAGGAAAGCATTTGATTGTATAGAGTAGTTTCTTAGGAAAGTGGTCCTAGAAAGCACCAGTAGAGAAATAGAGAGGTGAAAAAGGGAAGGGAAGGACATCGATACAGGATGCATTAGGGAGCAGATTACTGCTGTGGTTAAGTAGGGCTCAATTGCCCTGTGAACATCTGGGCAGCTATAAAGAAAATACATAGGTTGCCTTACACAAGCTGTGAGCAACTGGAGTATTTAACTGTCAGTTCATTTATGACAGTTCCTTCTCTGCAAGCATATGCAGAATATGTCCAGGCAGCCATAGAAAGCCCTGAGGCAATTTGTTGAAAGCGTTTGCAGTAAGAAACCATTAGATCTGAGCACACAGAAAAAGCACTTGCTATTGATATTGTCAGCTACACTAAAGCTTTTGCACAATTCAGATCTAGTTACTGCCCACATTAAGTTCATTCACTTTTGTCTATCACGATGCTTTAAGGTGATAGTGCAATAATGTGATTTATAAGAAATACATACTTGGTCATTTAGACAACCAAAATATATTTCTTATACACATTTGGTCTTTGTCCAATGTTCCTGGCTCATAGCTCCTAAAACCCTGGGAATTTCCTACGATAAGGGTGATTAAGGGGTCCTTTGTTATGTTAATGAATGTGACATTTGGACCCCACCCAAGGGCAGAGGTTAGTTGCCCGGAGGATCAAATTTGTGATTAGAGGATTAGAAATTTGAGTTCCAACCATCCCCCAGACTTGCTTCTCCCCAAGAGGTGCTGGAGGTTGAATCAGTCTGCGGTCAATGACTTAGTCAATCCTGACCATGTATTGAAGCCTCCATAAAAATCTAAAAGGACTGGAATCAGATCGCTTCTAGATTGGTGAATATGTGGTTATGTGGAGAGAGTGGTACCTAAAGAGGGCATAGAAGTTCCATACCCTTTCTCCATACTGTGCTCTTTTCATCTGGCTGTTTAACATATCCTTTAATAAACTGGTAAACATTAAGTGTTTCCCTGAGTTCTGTGAGCTATTCTAGCAAATTAACTGAACTTAAGGAGAAGGTTGCTGGACCCTCTAGCCTATAGCTGGTTGGTCAGAAGCACAGGTAGCAGTCAGTCTAGGACTAGCAACTGGCATCTGAAGTGGGGATGGGAGGCAGTCTCATAGGACTGAACCTATAACCTGTGGAATCTGATGTTGTTTCTGGGTAGATAATGCCAGAATTGCGTCAAATTCTCTGATACCCAGCTGGTGTCCCAGAATTGCTTGGTGTTATGAGGGTGGAGGGACATCCCCACACACATTGGAATTGGGCACAGAAACCCTAAAAGAGTTAGTCATAATTTCTAAATAAACAAGTAAAATGTTAAAACAGGAGTGTTACTGGAAAAAGTTGTAGATCCCTCCTGTTGCTATTGTGTTTCAGGATTTCTTTTCCTTTCATGCCCATGATTCTTGGTCATGCTGCTTTGGAAAAATGAAGAAGTAGACTAGATGAAGAGTGGTGGGCAGCAAAGCAAAGTTTATTGAGTGGTAGTACAAAGCTCCCGAAGAAGGAGGGGACCCGAGAGGGTTGTTGTTGGAGTTTCTAAGTCTAGGGTTTTTATGAGATTTTTGGTGGGCTGTTTTAATCTGAATAACCCTCCATGCACCTGTCACCCAATCAGGTTTTTGTCCATGCACTCACCTACCTATCAGGTAGTTATGTGGGAAAGGGTGGAGGGCTCCTTTCAAAGTGGTGTAGAATAACAGGATGGGGTCTTTTTCCTTTTAAGGGTAGTTTCCTCTTAGGACAGGGCCCCTTGCCCCTTCCTGCCTTTCTTTGGACTATCCTCCGTTAGCTGGTTCTCCAGCAGTAATTTGGTTGTTTGGTAAGTGGGTTAAACCAGACCTTCATTCCTGAAGGGATTGAGTTCCTGTTACCATGTCCCTCTTTGATTTTGACTGTTTCCATTTCCCTTACAAGGCTATTGCCAAGGCAAGAACACCAAAGGGCATCCCGGTGAATTCAATGAGTTCAAAACAAACTGCTCCCTGTACCTATTAGGTAGAAACAATCTTATATTCTCATAATAATAAAAATACCTACCTCCCTTCTTTTCCTACCAAGTTTTCTGGCAGGAGAACCCCAAACTGAAGCCAATTTTTATAACCTTATATTATTATTGAAGTGTTTCCTATTCCCCAAGAATCAAAACATTCAATTATATAGTTCCTGAATATGTACAGGCTGGGAAGCACATATTCTATAAGTGGAAGAGAGGGAAGGATTATGGGAGTGGTCATTCCTTCCTTCAACACTTGTTTCTGGGTTTATGCATTCTAGCTAACAGGGACACAGAGCCTTATAATAGCCTTATACATGCATACATAGGATATAATCTTCAAGCTGATGCCTTAACTGTGCCTGTAAAATGTCATTTCAGAGTTCTATTAGATTATTAACTTGTGACTTTATATAGTCAACTACACGGATATTTTCTGAATTATTTTATGTGTAAATCATTTTAGTTTAGTAATATTAACATGATGCAGTCTTGCTCTCAATAAATTATATCTTTTTTCCTAACTGGGCTTCATTTTCCTCCCATATGACAGAAAAAGATTGGATGATTTATAAGAACTTTTCTAGTACTCATTTATTCTCTTCCTTATCCAGATATGCAAAGATCTATTTCTGCATCATGTGGCATTTGTGCTATGGAGAAAATACATATTCATTGAATTCGACCTCATGTTGTCCACTGTGTGCTAATGGTATGTACCCAGATGCTATTTTTTCCTCATAACGTATCTCCTTAATTTATATCTACTTGAAATGTCTTGGTGTGCACTTTTAAAACAAATCCTTAAAATTATAGGAGCATTAGATCCCAGAAAGAAATTGTTGAAGCTAATGAAATCCAACAAACTAAGGATGGTAAGCTAGTTCTGTAAATAACATAACATTGCTGAACATACCAGCAATTGGTAATAGCCATATTTGGTTATTATTTTCTGTATTTTCTCTAAGATGTTGACTAGTGAGGAAAACAAGTTACATAATTCATACCACTGTATAAACATTGAATAAGATAATTTTCTGAACCTCTATGAACACTAAAAACAACTTAGCATGATTTTGTAATTTCAGTCTTAATTGGAGAGCTAGAAACCCTATTTTCTAGATGAATTTTACCCTGCTATTCCAAGTTACCTGATTGCATGTTTGAAGTGGTAAAAACTGTCAAGAATGGGCATAATCTTATACTTGGAGACAAACAAAATACCCTTACTATGAATACAGGAACCCACTATGAATAATTTATTATCAGAATTAGTGGCAGATCTAACTTTTCCCAATAGGTGGGCCCAGCATTTTACTGTTAATTAGTGGCAAGAATTACAAGGCCAATGACCTCCTAGCTATGATAATCTTATCAGCTTAAAAAACAAAAAGATTGTTACCAAAACCTTCAAGAGACAATATTCTTTCATGTGGTTGGATTAAAAGTTGGGTCATAGAGAGTGGACTAGAAAGCAGAAAACAAATTGCTTAGAATTAAGAATGAAAAGCTGAGGTTATTGTTTATTATTAGGATTTTTGTAGCTGATGGTCTATATTTATTTATTCATTCAACACATATTTATTGAGTTTTGGAAAGTGCCGAGCATCCTTCTAGAGACTGGGAATATGATAGTCGTCAAATAACAATCCCTGCCACAATGCATCTTAAAGTTTGAGAGTGTCTTACAGGAAGGAGCTTTTTTCTTTTTCTTTTAAGTGTAGTGTTAGCAAAGTATACAGTATGGGAGAGGGAGTGATAAAGACAATAAAAATAAACAAAATAGGAAGAAGTACAGTAAATAGAGAGGATGGAGAGTGTTTGCAATTTTTTTAAAGGGGGAGTCATATAGGGCACATTGAAGTGATGTGAATAAAGGTCTGAGGATGTGAAGCAACAAGCCATGAAACCATGTGGATATACAGAGGAAGAGTGATCCTGGCTACAAGAAAAGGATGTGCAACAGTTCTATCATGGAAGCTTGCCTGGCAAGCTCAGGAACATTAAAGAAGACAAGTGTGATGAAGGTGAGTGAGCAAGGGATTGAATCATAGGAGACAAGGTCAGAAAGCTAACAGGAGAGCAGATTACGTGAAGGCTTCAAGTTCATCATCTACTCAAAGTGAAGTAGGAAGCTGTTGGTGGGCTTTGAGCAAACAAGCATCATGATCAAGTGTTAACACAAGAACTGTTATTGCTGTGTTCACAGTAGAAAAAGAAGGCTTTGGTGACAGTAGTAGGTTTAGTTAGGAATCTAGTAAAAATCTATGGAAGAGAGATTGGTGCAAGTGTATGTTGTCAGCAGGGTAGAGAAAAGAGGTTCTATTCATTAGGTATTTTGAAAACAGGAGGAGATGGATTTTTGTGTGTGTGTGTGGAATGATGAAGTTCTTATTTAATGATATTAGAAAGATTAAGCTTTGGACGTTATATAAAAGGTTTGATGTGATGTTCAAAATCTGAGGTGCTTATCTGTCAATCAGGTGGAAATATTGAGTAGACAGTTGGCTGTAGACATTAGACATTGATCTAAAGTCCAAAAGGGTGATAAGCTTAGAGACAGAATTTAAAGTGTTAGAATACTAAAATAACCAGGGGCACCTGGGTGGCTCAGTTGGTTAAGTGACTGCCTTCGGCTCTGGTCATGATCCTGGAGTCCCGGGATGGAGTCCCACATCGGGCTCCCTGCTCCGTAAGGAGTCAGCTTCTGCCTCTGACCCCCCCCCCTCATACTCTCTCTCTCTCTCAAATAAATAAATAAAATCTTAAAAAAAAAAAGAATACTAAAATAACCAAATGAGTGGAGAAAAAAGCTGCAGAAAAATAAGAATTTTAAAGTTACCACAAAATACGCCTTTTCTTTTAAATTATAGTCTTTACATTAAAAACGTCACTTGATCTCATAGTCGATAGCTAAGCCAATAAAGTATCCATTCATCTCCTAGCTATTAGTTAATAATTTAGTCATGTTCAGCTATCACAATACTTCAACTATCATTTAATAATTCAGTGAAATTTCAAGATGAGTTTTTTTTAATGCTTTCAGTTCACCCTTAGGGTAAATAATCTATACAACATGCATAGCATAATCAGGAAGGAGCAAACACACTTTTGAATCTCTGATGAAAATCACCACGGATATATGTTGCTAAGGACATCACATCATTGGGCTCAGGAATCATTACATGCAATGTTAATATGTAAATGCATGGCTTCTACAATATGCTTTTCCTAAATCTAACTCACAGGTATAATGAACAGAAAACCAATATTTAGTATTTTTCTAGGAGTGAGAATAACAAGTATAAAATTTTACAGGTCTTTGAAATTTATTGTAGTCACATAGGGGAAAAGTCAGGTTCCCAGACGGAAATAGATGGCATACTCTAAGTGGGTAATTTGAAGAAGAGTTTAATAAGAAGTGCAAAAGTGACAGCAAGATTCAGAGGGGTAACTTGGTAAATGTCATAAAACCAGTAAGTTGTATAATTGCCATCAAAACTTAACTCTTTCTGACTACAAAGTTTGCAGATTTAACATGATATCACACTCTTAACACCTACCTTCATGTTAAAATAGACACGTCAAGGGGAAAAAAATTCAAATCTCAAAATATTTCAACAGACTGGTTCAAGTACATAAAGTTTCAAAGATTAATGTTTTAGAGAAGAAAATGAAGTATTGTTTCATTATAAGAGAACAATAAATGTCAGGGTCTGCATAGAATTTAATACAATTAAAATTACTCGTAAGAAAGTTATCTAAAATCCTCCAAATTTTTCCTTTTATAGGAAAAAGAAACTTCATTATAAAATATTATATAAGCACTTAGGGGGATCAATAATTATGAACTGGGATATTTTGAGAGCTTAAGGGGGTGCACCAAAATACTGGTGCCAGAAAATTTGTACACATGAGTGCTTGTGGTCACTGTGTTTAGTTTACTTCCTCAGTGCTTCATGCCTTGGTCCCTTGCTTTCTGTTTCCACTATCATAATTCATCCTTATTTCTTGCCCAGACCCATGCCACCTCTCCGAGTTCGATCACAAAGCAGATAGTTTCTATTCACATTATCCCTATAGTATCTAGACATTAAAGAATTCCTACCCACAAGAGACTTCTGGGGTTAATAATTCTTCTAATCTCATGACCAGTTAAACCATCATGCTTCACATCATCATTATGATTCTTCACCATCCAATGTAAAAAAAATCATCCATGCATTTATCTTTTACTACGTTGTTATTTGTATCATGTTTTGAGATTTCCTTTCCCTTATCAAACTTGTAAGTTTTCACCACCACCAAAACCATAGTTAAGAAAACTAGAAGAATCGAAATGAGCATCCCCCTTCCAGTATTAATAATAAAATTGTTTTAAAATGGTCACCAGTACTATGCCTAAATTAGCACATTCTCATAAGACTAAATTTGTAAAGTATAGGCTTGAATTGTAAGTCTGTTGGGTTGATTGGAGTAAACCTAATGATGAATAGTTCAAATAACAGCGATGTCCAGTTAGCATCATAAAATAGAAACACTGGGGGCGCCTGGGTGGCTCAGTCGTTGGGCGTCTGCCCTCGGCTCAGGTCATGATCCCGGGGTCCTGGGATCGAGCCCCACATCGGGCTCCCTGCTCAGCAGGAAGCCTGCTTCTCCCTCTCCCACTCCCCCTGCTTGTGTTCCCTCTCTCATTGCCGCTCTCTGTCAAATAAATAAAATCTTTAAAAAAAAAAATAAAATAAAAAAAAAAATAAAATAAAATAAAATAAAATAGAAACACTGCATGTCCCCTTGGAGCAATCAGATGAGGTAGAAACATACTCTCCACTCATGCTGTCACTGCTGGGATCAGCTAGCAGAAGCACTATCTTTCCACCCACCCAGGCATCTTAGGGGACCCCAAGTACGCTAAAGCGAAGTTTTACTCCCGTTTGCTCCTTTACTGCAGGCTAAACATTGATGAGCCGATTATTGTGAAGAAGCTCTTTAGCCAAACACCAAGCTTTCCTCACCTTATGGGCAAAGGTATGATGTGAGCTGTAAATCATAGGATTATATTTCAGTGAACACATGCATTTGTATGTGTTTCTTGTACTTTGACAAAATGCAAAGAACTTGAGACGGATTTGTAAACTTACCTCTAACATAAGTAATGGCCTTTGGACAACTCCAAAACCCAACTTTTGCACTGTACCCTCAGAAATATTCATACTAAATGTCATTTCAGCTTTTTCCTAAAATGTCCTATATACATTCTTATCACAATTGGAAACTAGGTCTTCCCTTAAGATAGCACTCCTGTTGAGTTCCCCATCAAGTGAAAGCTGCTCTAAAATAATGAATGTTAAAAGGAAATTAGATAAAATTCAGCATCCGTTCCTAATAAAAACTCCAAAAGGCAGAGAAGAGATCTATATAGACAAAAACAATGAAAATTTTGTTTAAATAGTACATAAGTTAGAGCCATATCTAAATATCTAGTACAAAATAGGGTTACCTACCATTATTACATAGCTTTGTTTTGGAAACTCCAGCAAGTGAACTAAAAACAAAAATATTTAAATAGGTACAAATATTAGAACAGAAAAATCTTCTTCAATTAAGTAATAATTTATCAAAAAGAAAAAACTCTAGTTTTATATTAGAATTTAATTAATGGTGGAATTTATTAATCTTGCTGAATACAAGAAAATATTCCAATCCAGTAACTTTTTCAAAATTAAAAAATATGAAATGTAAAAAATTCTATTCACAAAGGCTTTAAAAACAAAGCTGAAGTGCTCATAAATAAATGGAACAATAAAAATACAAGAACCTGTCAAAAAAATAACACATTTTATTGAAGGACATAGCAAGAACTGAAAAAATTGGAAAAGCATACCATATTCTTGGGCAGAAATACTTATTATCAAAATGCCAACATTACTAAACTCCATGTATAAATATCGATTTATTTCAACTAGAATTCTAAAAAAATATTTAGTAATCAGAATTTCAAAAGTTCTTCAGTTTACAAAAAAGGACAAATGACAGAGAAAATTCAAAACAAGGACAATAAACAGAAAATGAAGAAAGGTAGAAATAAAGATAGATTTGGTTTTCCTAATCATTCATTAGATCCAAATGATGAAATCATTCATTTCCTAATCATTCATTAGATTCAAATGATGAATCCACTGTAACCTTAAGTACAGTATTAACATAAATCAGAGAAGTAAACAATTAGGATCAGATAATCAGTCCAGGCTCCATTTTCCTTATGTAAATTTTTAAAAGTTGCAACATATATAAAAATGTATATACACATGTACTTGGACACATGTATGTTCTGAACATTATATATTAGTATAATGTTTCAGAAGACATATGTACACCTATTCACATATAAAGTGTGTTGTGTGTGTGTATACATGTAGACACACAAAACCCAAATACACAAAGAATATGAACCAGCAACTGTGTTAAGATACATTTACTGACTGCTTATTTTAGAATCACACACACGTACGTAAACACATATATATGTACACACATACCCTCAGAAGCACATACATACATTTTTAACCTTACATATTTACAAAATATACTTTCTTAAATTTTTTTAAACATTTTAAAGATTTACTTATTTCTTTGTGTGTGAGAGAGAACACGAGTGTGAGTGGTGGGAGGGACAGAGGAAGGGAGAGAGAGAAGCAGACTCTCCACTGAGTGAGAAGCCCAATGCAGGGGCTCAATACCAGGACCCTGAGATCATGACCTGAGCAGAACTCAAAAGCTAAACACTTAACTGACTGAGCCACCCAGGCACTCCACAAAATATTCTTATGTATTCGATGTTTCATAACTTTTCGTATTTTAACAGACTTTATTTTTAGAGCACATTTAGGTTTACAGAAAATTGAACAGAAAGTACAAAAATTCCCCCATATACTCCTCTTACACTGCTCCTCGGACATTTTTTCTCTCTAATTAACATTTTGTCTTAATGTGGAATGAATGAACCAATATTGATAAATTATTAACTGAAGTCCTTAGTTAGGGTTCACTCTTTGTGTTGTACAGATCTATGGGTTTGAAAAATGCATGTCAAGTGTGTACCATTACAGTATCTTCCAGAACACTTGCACCACCATAAACATCTGTGCCCCACCTATTCAACTTTTTCTCCCTCTCCACAAGCCACTGGTAACCATTGATCTTTTTACTACACGGTTAGTTTAGCCTATTCTAGAATATCATATAGTTGAAATCTACAGTGTATAGCCTTTTCAGACTGACTTCTTTGATTTAGCAATATGTGTTTAAGCTTCTCCATGTCTTTTAGTGGTTTGCTGCTCATTTTTAAAAATTTTTTGAATAATATTCTATTGCATGGATGTACCACAGTTTAGTTATCCATTCACCTATTGAATGACATATCGATTGCTTCCAGTATTAGGCAGTTATGAATAAAACTGTTACAAACATTCCTGTGCAGGTTTTTGAGTCACTAAACATTTTCAATCAGTTGTGTAAATACCATGGAGCAGGATTGCTGAATCATATGATAAGTGAATGTTTAACTATGTAAGGAACTGTCAAACTGTCTTTCCCCGAAGCTTTACCATTTTACATTCCCACCAGCAAAGGATAAGAGCTCTTGTTGCTCCAGATTTCTGCTAGCATTTGGTATCCTCAGTATTTTGGATTTCAGGCTATCTAATAGGTGTGTAGAAGTATCTCCTCCTTTTAATTTGCAATTCTCTAGTGACATATGGTAAGCATCTTTTCATATGCTTATTTGTCATCTGTTTATTTTTGATGAGGTGTTTGTTCAGATCTTTTGTCCATTTTTAAAAATTGGGTTGTTTGATTTCTTATTGTTGAGTTTTAAGAGTTTTTTTTGGATATTTTGGATAAAGACCTTTATCCCATATGTATTTTGCTAAAGTCCTCCAGTCTATGGCTTCCCTATTTTCTTAACAATGACTTCTCCAAGGGTGCCTGGGTGGCTCAGGCAGTTAAGCGTCTGCCTTCAGCTCAGGTCATGATCCCAGGGTCTTGGGACTGAGACCGGTGTTGGACTCTCTGTCACGGGACTCTCTGCTCAGGGGAGAGCCTGCTTCTCCCTTTTCCTGCTTCTGCCTTTTCCTGTTGCTCCCCCTGCTGTGCTCGCTCTCTCTCTCCATCAAATAAATAAATAAAATCTTTAAAAGAAAAAAACAAAAACAAAAACAAAACAAAACAAAAAACAATGATTTCTCTAGAACAGAGGTTTTTAAATTGTAATGAGTCCAATTTACCAACCTTTTCTTTCATGTCTTGTGAAACAGCTAAACCCAAGCTCAGTTAATTTTTCTCTTATATTATTTTCTAGAAGTGTTACAATTTACATTATACATTAATATCTGTAGCTATTTCCTGTGAAAGGTGTAAGGTCTGTGTCTAAATTCATTTTTTTTTTTTTGTATGTTGGTGCCCATTTGTTCCAACACCATTTGTTGAAAAAATGATCCTTTTCCATTGAATTACCTTTGACCCTTTGCCAAGGGTTGGTTGATTATGTCTCTGTGAGTCTATTTCTGGGCTTTCTATTCAGTTTCATTGATCAACATAGCTCTTCTTTTTCCATTACCACACTGTCTTAATTACTGTAGATTTATAGTAAATGTTTAGTTCAGATAACATCAGTCATCTGACTTTGTTCTTTTTCTTCAGTATTGTGTTGGTTATTCTAGGTCTTTTGACTCTCCATATAAACTTTAGAATCAGTTGCCAATATCCAAAAAAATAATTTGCTGGGATTTTGATTTGTGTTGCTTGGAACCTATATATCAAATTGGGAAGAATTGACATCTTAATAACATTGAGTCTTCCTATCCATTGACATGGAATACCTCTCTATCTTACATTTTCTTTGATTTTTTTAAATTAGAGTTTTACAGTTTTCTTCATATAGGTTTTATATGTATTTTGTTAGAATTAAAATTAAGTATCTCATTTTTTGTGTGTGCCAACATAAAGCTTTTTTTTTTTTACCTTTCAAATTCCACTTGTTTGTTGTTGGTTTATAACAAAGCAACTGACTTTCGTATATTAGCCTTGCGTGCTGCAACATAGGTATAAATGGTGACTAATTTCAGGAGATCTCATGTTGAACTTTTACAATTTTCTGCACAGACAAGCAAAGACAGCTTTGCTTCTCTCTGTCTAAATTATTTACCTTTTACTTCATTTTCTTGTCTTCATGCTAGGATTTCTAGTATGGAGATAAATAGAAGTTATTTAGAGTAGACTCTGCCTTTTGCCTAATTTCTTACCATTAAGCATGATACTAGCTTATGTTTTTATAAATATTCTTTGTCAGTTTGTGGACGTTCCACTCTATTCCTAGTTTTCTGATAAATTTTACTGTGAAATGTTAATAGATTTGGGCAAATATTTTTTCCACATCTACTGATGAAATTTTCTCTTTAGCCTGTTGATGTGTTGGATTATATTACTTCATTTTCAAATATTGAACCAACTTTACATGCTCAGATTGTATCCAACTGGGTTGTTTTATACCATTGCTTTTACACATTGTTGGATTCAACTTGGTAATATTTTCTTGATTATTTTTGCATCTATATTCACAAAAGATTTTTTTATTCCAGTATAATTATATTAGTTTCAGGTGTATAATATGATTCAACAATTCTATACATTTCTCAGTGCTCATCAAGAGATATTAATCTATAATTTTTTCTCCTAGAATGTTTTTGTTTGGTTTTGGTAATACTGACCACATAAAATAAATTAGAAAGTGTTCCCTCTGCTTCTACTTCCTCGAAAAGATTTTTAGAGAATTCATTTATTTATTTGACAAATGTTTGGCAGAATTCACCAGGGAAATTATTTGTGCCTAGTGCATTCTTTTTGTGGAACATTATTAGTTATTGATTCAATTTATTTGATGGATATAGGCTTATTTCTCCTTGTCTGAATGTTAGTAGGCTGTATCTTTCAAGAAATTGGTCCATTTAACCAAAATTATTAAATTTGTTATTTAATAATTTAGTAAGCATAAGGTTATTCATAATACTTATTATTCTTTTTTCTTTTTCCCTGGGATAAGTAGTGTTAGCTCCTCTTACATTTATGATTTTAAATAATTTGTGTATTCTCTCTTTTATTCGTGGAGCATAGTTAGAAATTCACCAATTTTATTGATTTTGTCATTGTTTTTGGTTTTGTTGATTTTCTCTAGTAATTTCTTGGTATCAGTTTCATTGGTTTCTGCCCTAATGATTATAATTTATTTTCTTTTGCTTACTTTGGATTTAATATGCTTGTCTTTTTCAATTTTCTAAAGTAGAAAATTAGACTATAGATTTTAGATCTTATTTTTCTAATATATATTTAATGCTATAAATTTCCCTCTAAGCACAGATTTTGTTACATCAAACAAATTTGGTAATGCATATTTTTACTTTCATTTAGTCTAAAATATTTTTAAATTTACCTTGAGATTTCTTCTTTGATCCATATGTTATTTAAAAGTATGCTGTTGGGCGCCTGGGTGGCTCAGTTGGTTAAGCGACTGCTTTTGGCTCAGGTCATGATCCTGGAGTCCCTGGATCGAGTCCCGCATCGGGCTCCCTGCTCGGCAGGGGGTCTGCTTCTCCCTCTGACCCTCCCCACTCTCATGTGCTCTCTCTCATTCTCTCTCAAATAAATAAATAAAATCTTTTAATAAAAAAAATAAATAAATAAAAAATAAAATAAAAGTATGCTGTTTAATCTCCAAGAATTTTAGAATTCATCAGCTGCTCACTATCTGTAATTAATTTCCAGGTTAACTCCATTGTGTTCTGAGAGCACATGTTGTATCATTTTTGTATTTTAAATTTTTTGAGGTGTGTTTTATGGCTCAGAATGTGGTCTATCTTGATCTATCTTACACTTGAGAGGAGTAGGCATTTTGTACTTGTTGGAAGAAATATTTCATAAAGGTCAATTAGATCCAATTGATTGATGGTGTTGTTCAGTTCAACTATATCCTTACTCATTTTTAGCTGCTGGATCTGTCCATTTCTGATAGAGAGGTGTTGAAGTTTCCACCTGTGATAATAGATTTATCTATTTCTCTTTGCAGTCTACCAGTTTTTGCCTCATATGTTTTGACACTCGTTTGCTAGATACATATAAATTAAGGATTGCTATGTGTTCTTAAAGAATTGATTCATTTATTGATATATAATGCTCCTTCTATCCCTCTTCATTTTCCTTGTTCTGAAGTCCCATTTGTCTGAAATTAATATAGCTACTCTAGTTTATTATTATTACTATTATTAATGTTAGGATAGTATATTTCTCACCATTCTTTAATTTTAATCTCTCTATCTTTAATATATATCTAATATATATCTCTCTATCTTTATATCTAGATATAAAGATATATCTTTATATCTAAACTTTATATCTAAAACTGTTGTTTTCTGTAAACAACATGTAGCTGAACCTAGTTTTATTGAGTAAACAACACAGCACTAACACTAGCTGCCTAACCTACTTACATCAAGTCCTACCCCCTTGTGCTCTGCTGGTACTGCATTTTTATTGTCCACTCTGACAATCTCCATCTTTTAGTCTGTGTATTTAAACCAGGCACATTTAGTGTGATTATTGATATATTTGGATTAATATCTACCATATTTGTCCTTGTTTTCTATTTGTTTTACTTGTTTTTTCTTTCTTTTTTTTATTGAGGTAAAACTCATATAAAAAAATTGACCCTTAGCCATTTCAAACTATGCAGGAAGTAAATTCCAGGACAAATATATTTATTTGTGTTTATTTTTTAACAGATATATAACAAGACCCTAAAAAAGGAATGCACTAATGTTCAATAATATTTTCTTAAATAAATGCACATGAGTGTCATTGAATTTGGCAAATAAGGGGAATGTCATAAGTGATGAGAATAGAAAGACAGATGGAGCTACTTGATATTGAACCTTGAAGACCATGGTAAAAAAAAAAATAGTTCATTCCAATTACAAGAAACCATTGGAGGGGCGCCTGGGTGGCTCAGTTGGTTAAGCGACTGCCTTCGGCTCAGGTCATGATCCTGGAGTCCCGGGATCGAGTCCCGCATCGGGCTCCCTGCTCGGCAGGGAGTCTGCTTCTCCCTCTGACCCTCCTCCCTCTCATGCTCTCTGTCTCTCGTTCTCTCTCTCTCAAAATAAATAAATAAAATCTTTAAAAAAAAAAAAAAAAGAAACCATTGGAAATTTAAAGCAAGTGAGTGACATGGCCTAATTTCTGTTCTTAAAAAAGATTACTCAGGCTTTTATATAGAGAATATATAATAGTTGTCCAAAAAAGGGAAGCACAAGAAGTGCTAAAAGTTAGGAGGCTACATGATAACCTAGATGAGAGATGAAGGTGACTTGAATTGCTGTGGATATAAATTGAAGATGACTTGAATTGCTGTGGATATAAATTCATAAATTCGCAACAGCTAATATAGCAGAGTAGTAGGAGGACCCTAGGCTTGCCTCGTCACTCAAACACAGATAAATAACTCCCAAATAATTCTGAACACCCAAGAAATCAACTCGAGGACTGACAGAACAAACTGCACAACTAGGCAGAGAGAAGAAGCCACATTGAGGAAGGTAGGAAGTACAGAGATGTGGTTTGGGGGAGAAACAGATCACAGATGATATGGAGGGGAGGGAGCCCTGGTTGTGGAGAAAGGCAAGAGACAAAGTGCAAAGTGAGCACAAGGAGAACACTTCCTCAAAGCCATTGGCTGGGAGAATGAAAGGGGCTGATTTTGGTGAATTTTTGCACCAGTGGGAATCAAAGACTGGAGTTTTAGAGGTCTGCAGGCTCGGTTAGGATAAACCCCTGAGGGCTCTGCCCTTTCCTAGAGAGAAGGCACATAAAGCAACCCCAGGGCAGATGGCACAATCTGATGATCACCTAAGGTGCACAGAGAGAGACTGTTTATTCTTCTTGGAGTGCATCTGTGAGAGGTGGCATTGCCTCTCTGGAGACAAAAGAGCCAGTGGGTGCCGTTTCACTCCCCTACCCCTCAACATAGGTGCAAAGACACCTGCTGAGGGTGGCTATGCTGGAAACTGGCTGTTTAGTCTGCTTTGCTCCAAATCCCATGCCCCTGCACTCCAGTGTGACTGCCCTTTTCAGTCAAACCTTCATCCATCCCAGCACAGTGAGATCCTCCTGCAGAATACAAGCTCTGGTCCCTACCACACCAGGTCCCTAAAATTTGTAGTTTTAAAATTCAGTAGGCTTGGCTAGGATAGAACTTAAAGTGCACTACACTTCTTTAGGTGGGCAAGCAACCCAGACACAGACAGTGTGAAAACAGTGATCTGAAAATTACCTGGGAGGCAAGAGGGGAAATTATTCACTCTTCCAGGAGTGCTTCCCTGAGAGCAGGCAGTAGGGGGTGAGGGTTCCCTCTCTGAGGAGAAGGGAGCTGGCTGTGCCATTTCCCTACCCCACCCCTCAGCAAAAACCAACTTCAGTAAACAAAAACTAAAGGAGTTCCTGTCCACTAAACCAGCCCTGAAAGAAATATTAAAGGGGACTCTTTGAGTGGGAAGGAAAGACCAAAAGGGACAAAGACAGGAAAGTAATAGAGAAAATCTTCAGAAACAATCACAAAGCAAGTAATAAAATGGCACTAAATACATACCTATCTATAATTACTCTGAATGTAAATGGACTAAACACTCAAATCAAAAGACATAGCATATCTGAGTGGATAAAAAAAAAAAAAACAAGACTCATCTATATGCTGCCTACAAGAGACTCATTTTAGGCCTAAAGACACCTGAACATGGGAAGTGAGGGGATGAAGGAACATTTATCATGCAAATGAATATCAAAAGAAAGCTGGAATAGCAATACTTATATCAGACAAACTAGATTTTAAACCTAAGACTGTACCAAGAGATGAAGAAGGTCACTATATCATAATAAAGGGGTCTATCCAACAAAAAAAATCTAAAAAATGTAAATATTTGTGCCCCTAAATTGGGAGCACCGAAATATATAAATCAATTAATAGCAAAAATAAAGAAACCCATTGATAATAATACAATAATAGCAGGGGAGTTTAACAGCCCACTTTACTGAAATGGACAGATCACCCAAGTTGAAAATCAACAAGGGAACAAGGGCTTTGAATGACACAATGGACCAAATAGACTTAACAGATTTATTTGGAACATTTCATCCTAAAGCAGCAGAATACACATTCTTTTCAAGTGCATACAAGACATTCTCCAGAGTAGATAACATACTAGATCACAAATCAGGCTTAACAAGTACAAAGAGACTGAGATTATACCATGCATATTTTCTGACACAACGCTATGAAACTTGAAATCAATCCCTAGAAAAAATTTGGGAAGACCACAAATACCTGGAGGTTAAACAACATGCTACTAAACAATGAATGGGTCATCCAGGGAATTAAAAAAGAAATAAAAATAAAAATACATGGGAACAAATGAAAATAAAAACACAACGGTCCAAAACCTTTGGGATGCAGCAAAAGTAATCTTAAGAGGGAAGTATATAGCAATACAGGCCTACCTCCAGAAGCAAGAAAAATCTCAAAGAAACAATGTAAACTTGCACCTAAAGGAGCTAGAAAAAGAACAAAAAATGAAGCCTAAAGCCAGCAGAAGGGAAATAATAAAGATTAGAGTAGAAATAAATGATATCAAAACTAAAAAAAAAAAAAAAAAAGTAGAGGAGAGAAATGAAACCAGGAACTGGTTCTTTGAAAAAATTAATAAAATTGATAAACTTATCAATTAGACTAGCCAGACTTATCAAAAAGAAAAGAGAAAGAACCCAAACAAATAAAATCACAAGTGAGAGAGGAGAAATAACAACCAAAACCACAGAAATACAGACAATTTTAAGAGACTATTATGAAAAATTATATGCCAAAAAATTGAGCAATCCAGAAGAAATGGATAAATTCCTAGAAACACATAAAATACCAAAACTGAAACAGGAAGAAGTAGAAAACTTGAACAAACCTATAACCAGCAAAGAAATTGAATCACTAATCAAAAATCTCCCAACAAAGAATTCAGGCTTGGATGGGTTCCCAGAGGAATTCTACCAAACATTTAAAGAAGAGTTAATACCTATTGTTCTCAAACTATTCCAAAAAATAGAAATGGAAAGAAAACTTCCAAACTCATTCTGTGAGGCCCACATTACCCTGATTCCAAAACCAAAGACTCAAAAAAAAAAAAAGAACTACAGGACACTATCCCTGATGAACATGGATGCAAATATTTTCAACAAAATACAAGGAAAATGAATCCAACAGTACATTAAAAGAATCATTTGCTGTGATCAAGTGAGATTTATTCCAGGGCCACAATGGTGGTTCAATATTTGCAAATCAATCAATGGGATACATCACATTAATAAAATAAAGAATAAGAACCATGTGATCCTTTTAAAAGATGCAGAAAAAGCATTTCACAAGTACAACATTCATTCATGATAAAAACCATGAACAACAACAAAAAAAGCCATCAACACAGTAGGGATAGAGGAAGCACACCTCAACATCATAAAGGCTTTATATGAAAAACCCACAGCTAATATTATCCTTAATGAAGAAAAACTGAGAGCTTTTCCTCCATGGTCAGGAACAAGACAGGAATGTCCACTCTCACCATCGTTATTTAAAATAGTACTGGAAGTCCAAGCCTCAGCAGACAACAAAAAGAAAGAATAGGCATCCAAACTGGCAAGGAAGAAGTCAAACTTTCACTCTTGGCAGATGACATGATACTCTGTAGAAAACCCAAAAAAAACTGCACCAAAGAATTGCGAGAACTGACACACAAGTTCGGTAAAGTCGCAGGATACAAAATCAATATAAAGAAATCTGTTGCATTTCTATACCCCAATAATGAAGCTGCAGAAAAAGAAATCAAGGAATTGATCCCATTTACAATTACCACAAAAACCATAAGATACAGAAGAATAAACCTAACCAAAGAGGTAAAAAATCTGTACTCTGAAAACTATAAAACACTGACAAAGAAATTGAAGATGACATAAGGAAATGAAAAAATATTTCATGCTCACAGATTGGAAGAACAAATACTGTTAAAAAATCTATACTGCCAAAAGGAATCTACACATTTAATGTAATCTCTATCAAAATACCACCAGCATTTTTCACATAACTAGAAAAAACAATCCAAAAATTTGTATGTAGCAATAAAAGACCCTGAATAGCCAAAACAATCCTGAAAAAGAAAAGCAAAGCTGGAGGCATCACAGTTCCGGACTTCAGGTTATATTACAAAGCTGTAATCATCAAAACAGTATGGTACTGGCACAAAACAAAACAAAAACACACACACACATAGATCAATGGAACAGAATAGAAAACCCAGAAGTGAACCCACATCTCTATGGTCAACTAATCTTTGACAAAGAAGTAAAGACTATTCAATGGGAAAAATTCTCTTCAACAAATGGTGTTGGGAAAACTGGACAGCAACATGGAAAAGAATGAAACGGGACCATTTTCTACACCATAAACAAAGATAAACTCAAAAATGGATGAAAGACCAAAATGGGAGACAGGAGGCCATCAAAATCCTAGAGGAGAACACGGACAGTAACCTCTTTGACATCAGCCATAGCAACTTCTTACTAGATATGTCTCCTGAGGCAAGAGGGAGAAAAGCAAAAATAAACTATTGGGACTTCATCAAAATAAAAAGCTTTTGCACAGCAAAGGAAACAATCACCAAAACTAAAAGACAATCTATGGAATGGGAGAAGATATTTGCAAAGGACATATCTGATAAAGAGTTTGTATCCAAAATACATAAAGAGCTTATCAAACTCAACACCCAAAAAACAATCCAGTTAAAAAATGGGCAGAAAATATGAATAGACATTTCTCCAAAGAACACACACAGATGGCCAACAGACACATGAAAAGATACTCAACATCACTCATCATCAGGGAAATACAAATCAAAACTATAATGAGATATCACCTCACACCAGCCAAAATGGTTGAAATTAACAACACAGGAGACAACAGATGTTGGTGAGGATGCGGAGAAAGGGGAACCCTCTTACACTGTTGGTGGGAATCCAAACTGGTGCAGCCACTCTGGAAAAGTATAGAGGTTCCTTTAAAAGTTAAAAATAGAACTACCCTATGATCCAGCAATAACACTACTAGTTATTTACCCAAAGGATACAAATTCAGATTTGAAGGGGTACGTGCACCCCGACGTATAAACATAGCAGCATTATTTACAATAACCAAGATATAGAAGCATCCCAAGAGTTCATTGATTCATGAATGGGTAAAGAAGATATGATATATATCACCTCATATATATGAAATAATTTTTATATATATATATAAATAAATCATAGAATATTATTCAGCCATAAAAAAGAATGAAATCTTGACATTTACAACAACATGGATGGAGCTAGAGAGTATATTGCTAAGCAAAATAAGTCAGTCAGAGAAAGACAAATACCCTATGATTCCACCCATGTGTGGAATTTAAGGAACAAAACAGATGAATATACGGGGGAAAAGAAGAGAGACAAACCAGGAAACAGACTCCTAACTATAGAGATCAAACTGAGGGTTACTGGAGAGCAGAGGGGAGGGGTTGTGGGTGGGGGATGGGGTAAAGTGGTGATGGGAATTAAGGAGGGAGCTTGTTGTGATGAGCACTGGGTATTTTATGTACGTGATGAATCACTAAATTCTACACCTGAAACTAAAAGAAAACTAAAAAACCAAAAGCAAGCAAACAAACAAACAAACCTAAGATTTACACACAGGCCACAGCTGAAAGAATTTTAAAGGGTATAACTTGGTAAGAAGAAAAAGGAGGACAGAATGAATGAGTGGAATGCAAGAATAGAAGGTGAACAAAAACACTAGCAAAGCATGTTAACAAGTCTAAATAATAATTATTAATGTTCAACAGAAAAAATGAGTATCTTGTTGATGTTAGCTTTATCATAAATTATTTATTTTGTTATAAATATGAGGCAAACCCAGAAGAATAATGACATTTTAAAATTAAAAAACAACAACAATGAAAAGAAATTCATAAATTCCAAAAATATTTCAGAGATAACTCAATAAACTTCAATGTTGATAGTGCAGGAAAAAGATGAAACTAAGGCAGTAAATATTAATTATAATTGGGATAAATTTATTTATTAAAACTCCTTAAGAAATCATATTAATATATAAAATAATAACAAATCAATAAATTAACTAAAACAAAACTCAAAAAATCAACAAAGATAAAAAAATCAATGAATTAGCCAAGATAAATATGTAAGTAAGTAAATCCAGGAAATGATTCTTAAGTTAAAAAAAAAAGAAACTTCCAAATATCAAACAATTCAATAAAGAAACGAGTTAAACCACAAAAAGACAAACTTGGAAATGAATAATGAGAGGGGAAATTAAGGCAATTATGAGAAAAAAATTTATAAAATGTAAATACAAATCAATTTGAACACTATAGCAAAATAAATTATGCATCTAACTCAGAAATGAGAAAAATAACTAGACAGTTTAATTATCACAAAGTAGGTAAGCAGCTCACATTTACTGAAAACCTCTAGCTAGCATTATGTTAAAATTCACATTAAACATCTGGATCATTTCCAACTTAAAAAATATTGACTAGCAAAAGTTGTAGCTATTGTCAACAACAAAAAGAAAAATAATGAAATTCATGCAAAGTGCATTTAAGACTGACAGTGCAAAGGTTGTTTCTTTGTCCGTGTACAGATCTGTATGCCTAATAGAGATGTCTATAAATAACTCTCTGGAATGAAAAACTTAGACAATGTTATTATAATAGTGGAAACCAAAGATGTCAAAAACACTTGAATATGGTATTGACATTTGGTCAGAAACCGTTTTTCTTATAAAATCTTTTAAAATTGAAGATTACAATAGCCTTCATGCCTACATGTTCTAAGTAGTTTTATTCACCTAGAAATTTTATGACAGTGTATCTACAGAAGAAGGGAACCGCAGGTGCACATTTGGCTACAAATAATGGAATATTTCTTATCAATAAAGTAATTTGATTAGTGCTTATAGACATGTTTTAATAGTTTAACAGTTTCTCACCAGATATCAGATCACTTCCACAGCAGTTAAAAGAAAGGTATGGGGGTTTTTTTGGTTTTGTTTTGGTTTTGTTTGTTTTGTTTTTTTGCTCGAGGAATCTGAGTAGGTATACAGACTTGTCCTATATTTTAATTTTGCATTTGTCTTTGATCTTCTATTCAGATGATTATAAATTTTCTCTCACAATTGCCAGCAATTTCCTCATTTCAGTCGAGATTTTCCACTTTCACTTGCTTAAAGACTAATATACGGGTGTGTGTGTGTGTTTATCCCACATATAAAGGGACTTTTTCACCTTGTAAATGCATGAACTATCTTCTAAGTGTTTAGTAAAATTACTGAGTGAGCTGCTTGTATTTCTCTTTCCTATGGATTCTTAGACTGCTTTTTTGCTTTAAGAGTATGTAAACAAGACATTATGCCAAAAATTTTAAATAAATGTTTTCCTTTGGGAGTGTTTTGTTGCCAGGCAAGCTCTTTCATATCCTTGTGTCTCAGTTTTCTCCATATATGATGTACAGTAATTGTATCTACTTTTTAAGTTTTCTGTGAGAATCAGTACATTCATATATGTCAAGTACTACTGACCTATGATAAGCAAGCTAAATAGTAGCTAATATTTTTCTTCAGGTAACCAATGTCTTAGTGTCTATAGAAACTGTCTATCAGAAACAAATGAAAAAAACATACTCTCCAAAAAATTTAAAAAAATTAAAGCTAATTGATTTCTGAAGTTTGTTATTCCAAAGTATTTCCTTTGGTATTCTTTTGAACATGTAAGTGAAATTTAGATGAGTATCTGTATACTCTATCAACATATCATAAAGTTGCTTCATGTTTCATTACATTCTTCAGTCCCATAAATTGCTGTTGCCTCTTGTTTTTATTACATATATCATATTTAAATGTTTAGCTGATACTTTTTTTTTAAAGATTTTATTTATTTATTTGACAGAGAGAGACACAGTGAGAGAGGAAACACAAGCAGGCGGAGTGGGAGAAGGAGAAGCAGGCTTCCCACAAAGCAGGGAGCCCAATGCAGGGCTTGATCCCAGGACCCTGGGATCATGACCTGAGCCGAAGGCAGACGCTTAATGACCGAGCCACCCAGGCGCCCCTAGCTGATACTTTTAACAACCTCCAAGGCTCACCAATATTAGCCGCAAACAATCAGACTCTGACATTCAATGTATTCCATAGTTCTGACCCATTTATCTTTCCATAAGGTCTCCTAACAGGCAACCTGAACTTCTTGCTTCTCTCCATTTGCACGTCAATTTATGTGATTCCTGCAACCTCAGATAGACTGCCCTTACTTTCAAGTTGGTAGGCTGGAAATTCTCATGAAAATACTGACTCCACTCCATATACGAATAAGTCCTGATTTGAAGTATGTCCAATATTTCATCACTAGTAAACACACACACATGAGTTACCTTCAACCCTGCTCCTGACTTGTTGGTGTCTGTAGATAGGCTTAAGGCTCCATCTGATACATGAAGTGGATAAAAGTTTATGATTATAAAGTTTTCACACTACACCTGTTTCAGTGTCACCTTGGAAACATCTTATCTTGGGTGAAATAATGAGATGGTAATGAAGAAAGCTCCTGTATAATAAGCCAAAAACAAAACAAATATAGGGTTACTCACAGATAGAATATGAATGACGGAAAAATGAGTACATAGCCACATCATTATTAGATGTCATGGGAAAGGATTTTACAGTTATATAAACATTTAATATCAAGTCTGGAATTTGAGTCAGAAACTTTAAAAAGTTTTCACCTCTCATTGAGTGGTCCCAGTTCCAGGTAAGATGAATTAAGCACGCGGTTTCTTTTCTTTCTCATTCAAAACAACTACACAATCTGTACAGTATGCTTAGCTTAGCTCAGCTTGAGGACTCTGCAAACAAAATAGCAGCCAGCAGTTTAGGGAAGCACACTAGAATCCAATGTGCCACCACATCTGTACTGAGTTTACCATTATTTTTCTTTTCAGGGCATCTCCCAACCTAAAGTCAACCCAACTAAGAACCCAAAGGTAAGTAATATGGGGCAAAGAGAAAGATATAGGAATATCCTATCTTGAAGAGTAAGAAAAGGAACTGCTAAGACTCAGAAAGAGTGGAGGGAAAGTCCCATTTTTGTTTTTTGTTTTCTCCACTCTTTGTACCCCAGCTTCCAAGGAATCCCACACTGGCAATAGGAGCTTATAGGAACCAATTCTGAGGGATGGAAAACTTTCTCTCCGTTCAGTAAAAGCGGTGCTCCATGATTACAGGGCAAAACCCTAATGCTTTTCCTTTCTCTTTCTCTCTCTCTATCTCATCTCTCTCTTGTTCTGTCTCTGTCACTGGGCTGGGGGTGCAGTGCAATCACAGAAGTAGGCAGTGTCTGCTGGTGCACCAAAAAGGCGAGCTCTTCGGAAAAGAAAAAATACTTGATAGCAGAGAGAAAAGAGTTTGGGAAAACAACTCTGAAAAGTTAATCATGAACTCCTAGGCTCACTACCCATCCTGTGAATCTGACACAAATTAGCATATCAAAGGCTTTGAACAACTGACTTAATGGGCAGATCTCCACCCAGGTCCCAGACTGACCACTGGATGACTCACAAATGGACATACCTGAATAGCACTGCAAAGCTCTATAAAAATGGACTATTAGCTCGAAGAATGTGGAGTGGAATTTTTAGTCTAAACCTAGCAAGATCAACTGCCTGCTACAACAAAAATATCCAGTATACAATCCAAATTTACTCAGTATACAAAAAACTGTGAAACTATCACATTAGAAATAAACAGTCAATAGAGGCCAATGACAAGATGACATGGAATTATCTGGCAAAGACATAAAAAAAAACTATTATAAAATTCCTTGATAAATGATTGTGAACATTCTCAAAGCAGATATTAAAAATAGAAAGTATCAGCAGAGGCATAAGAAAAAAACCAAATGGAAATTTTAGAACTGAAATATACAGTAACTGAAATAAAAGTAGTCACCGAATGTGCTCAATAGCAGAACTGAAGTAACAGAGCAAAGAATCAGCAAACTTATAGGCAGATTAATAGAAATTATCCAGTATGAACAGTAGAAAGGAAAAGAGATGAAAAGAAGTAAACAGTCTCAAAGACCTTTGGAATAACACCAGAAAGTCTAACTCTGTGAATGCAGTCCAGAAAGTGGGAATAATGATTGCAGTTCAGAAAAAAATATTCAAAGAAATAATGACATAAAATTTCTCTAGTTTGACAAAATACATAAACCTACAGATTTAAGAAGTTGAGCAGCCCCAAATAGAATAAACCTAAAGAAACCCATTCCCAGATACATTATTATCAAACTGCTGAAAATTAAAGACAGTGGAAAAAAAGAAAAAAGAAAGAAAAACCCATAAAAGTAGCAAAAGAAAAAGGACAAACTACCTGTAGAACAATTAAAATTACTGTATATTTTCCATTAGAAATCTGAAGCCCAAAGAGCTAGCACAATATATTTTTTAAGTTTTTATTTTAATTCCAGTTAGTCAATATACTGTGTTATATGAGTTTCAAATGTATATCGTAGTAATTCAACACTTCCATGCATCACCCAGTGCTCATCACAATTGCATTCCTTAATCCCCATCACCTATTTCACCCATCCCCCGACCTACCTGTGGTAACCATCAGTTTGTTCTCTATAGTTAAGAGTCTGTTTCTTATTTTGACTCTGCCTCTCTCTCACTTCTGTTCTTTCTTTTGTTTCTTAAATTCCACATATGAGTGGAATTATAGGGTATTTGTCTTTCTCTGACTGACTTATTTCACTTAGCATAATACTCTCTAGTTCCATACATGTGGTTGCAAATGGTAGATTTCATTCTTTTTTTTATGACTAATATTCCATTGTAGATATAAGCCACATCGTCTTTATCCATTTGTGAATCAAAGGACACTTGGGCAGCTTCCATATCTTGGCTATTGTAGATAATGCTGCTATAAACATTGGGTTGCATGTACACCTTCAAATCAGTATTTTTGTATTTTTTGGGTAAATACCTAGTAGTGCAATTCCTGGGTCATAGAGTAGTTCCATTTTATAGTCTTTTGAGGGACCTCCATACTGTTTTCCAGAGTGGCTGCCCCAGTTTGCCGTCCCACCAACAAGGTAGAACAATATTTTTTTGTGTTGAAACAAAAGAATTATACATCTAGAATTCTATACCCAGGGAAAATATTCTTCAGGAGTAAAGAGAAAATCAAGAAATTCTCAAAGGAAAGAAAACTAAGAGAATTCATAGGCAGCAGATTTGCTCTGGAATTTAAAAAATAAATGCTAAAGGAAGATCTTCAGAAACAAGGGAAATGAGACCAGAGAAAACAGAAAACATCAGGCATAAAGAAAAACAAAAATGGTAAATGTCCGGGTATATATAATAAGCTTTTCTTCTCGTGTTGAGTTCTTTAAATTTTATGTGATGATTGAAAACAAAAACTGCGTTGCCACATTGACTTTTCAATGTATGTAGTTGTAATATATGAGAACTATATCATTAACAGGAGATAACAAAGGAGACTATATGGTAGTCAGATTTTGACGTCCAAATTTCAGTAATAAAATATTGTTTCTAAACAGCCTCTTAAAAGATGACTATGTATTTTGTAATCCCTAAAGCAACTATTAAAACAGAGATTTTGTTAAATTCAAAGTGATAAGTTTCTTAAAAAAGAAATTTTAGAATATTCAATTCACCCAAAAGACACAGAAAGCAGGAAAGGTGAAAATGGAGAATAAAAATGGAACAAACAGAAAGCAAATAATAAAATGGTGGACCTACTTTCAAACATATAAATAATATTAAGCACACACATGGTCTAAACACAACTATTAAAAGACAGATTATCAGAATGGATTAAAAAGAAAATGACCCAAATATATGGTGTCCATAAGAATATCACTTCAAATATAATGATATGATTAGGTTAAAAGTAAAATAATAGAAAAGGATATGCGATATAAACACTAATTACAGGAAGGCTGAAATGACTCTACCATTATCAAACAAAGAAGTCTTCAGAGCAAATACATTTCCCAGAGATAAATAGATTGTATATCAAATGAAGGGTCAATTTGCTAAAAGGATATAACAATCTTAAATATGTATTCAACTAATAGAATTGCAAAATACATGAAGCGAAAACTGGCAAAGCTGAAAGGAGAAATAAATAAATCTATAACTATAGTTTTTCTGAGAGTTCTATTTCTCAGTAATAGAACTGATAGAAAGAAAAATCAACAAGTTTACAAAGAGCTGAAAAACATTAACTGACTGGATCAAATTGACATTGATAGAACATTCAACAACACGAGATTACACATTCTTTTCAAGTACTTGTGGAAAATTCAACCTGATAGACTATATCCTTGGTCCTAAAACAAACCTTAACACAATTAAAAGACTTGAAATCATACAAAAATGTGTTCTTGGAGCATTTTAGAATTACACTAAAAATAAGTGAGAGAAAGATAGGAAAATGTCCAATCTTTTGGAAATTCATTAACAGTCATAAAAAGAAGTCTCAGAGCAAATTAGAAATCATGTTTAACTGAATAAAAATGAAAATTCAATATACCAAAATGTATGCGGTAGAACTAGAGCAGTACTCGGAGAGAAGTTATAGAATTGAAGGATTGTACTATACTATAAGATTACACGTTGAGAAACTAGAAAATAAAGAATAATATAAAATCAGTCCAGAAGAAAGGAAATAATAAAGAAGAGAGCAGAAATCAATAAAATTGAAAACAGGAAAACAAAATTATCAAAACTTAAAGTCAGCTCTTTGAAAAGAGCAATGAAACTAATAAACCTCTAGTAATATTAATAAAGAAAAAAAGTAACAAGTGATTAATATTAAGAATGAGAGAGGGAATATCACTACAGATCCTGACATAATGTTATTAAAAAGAAAACAAATATATTACTACAAACCCCACAAAAATTATTGGAAAAGATAAGAAGGGAATACTACAAACAACTTTATGTACGTAAATTTGGCAAATTAGATAAAATGGACCAATTCATTATAAATCACAAACTACTAACACTCACCAAAGATTCAAGTTTTCTGAATATCATTATAACTATTAAGTAAATTCAATTTGTAGTTAAAATCTTCTGCAGAGAAATCTCCACGCACATGTGATTTTATTGTTGAATAAACATTTGAAAAATAAATAGTACCAACTCAATAGCATCTCTTCAGAAACAGGTGAAGAGGAAACACTTCCCAACTCACTTTACAAGGCTAGAATTACCCTGATTCCTAAGCCATACAAAGGTGGTATAAAAACAAAGAAAAAACAAACAGAAAACCACAAGGATTTCTCTCATAAACAGAAGAGCACGATCCTCAACAAAACATCATCAAATTAAATCCAGCAATATAGAAACAGAATATTACACAGATGTAGGTTAAAGAAGGGTCTATGCACCCCAGTGTTCATAGCAGCAATGTCTGCAATAGCCAAACTGTGGAAAGAGCCGAGATGCCCTTCAACAGACGAATGGATAAAGAAGATGTGGTCCATATATACAATGGACTATTACTCAGCCATCAGAAAGGATGAATACCCAACTTTTACCCAACCCATCCATCAACATGGATGGGACTGGAGGAGATTATGGTAAGTGAAATAAGTCAAGCAGAGAAAGTCTATTATCATATGGTTTCACTTATTTGTGGAACATAAGGAACAGCATAGAGGACATTAGGAGAAGGAAGGGAAAAATGAAGGGGGGGGACATTGGAGGGGGGAGTCAAACCATGAGAGACTATAGACTTTGAGAAATAAACTGAAGGTTTTAGAGGGGAGAGGGTGGGGGGGGATGGGTGGGCCCAGCGATGGGTATTAAGGAGGGCACGTACTGCATGGAGCACTGGGTGTTATATGAAAACAATGAATCATGGAACACTACATCAAAAACTAATGATGTATTGTATGGTGACTAACATAACATAATAAAATAAAATAAAATTTAAAAAAAAGAAAAGAATATTACAGCATGACCAAGTGGGGTTTATCCCAGGAATGTAAGGCTGATTGAATATTCAAAAATAAATCAATATAATCCATCTAAAGAAGAAAGGAACTCATGATTATTTCAATAGATGCAGAAAAGCATTTCACAAAATACAATTTCGGTTCTTGTTATAACTTTGTTAAATTAACATTTGTTAAGTGGCACATAGGGTGCCAGATGGAGAGTCGAGGTTCAAAAAAAGACTGCAAGAGAAATTGAAACAGAAGTTTATGACTCACAAGTCCTGAAGGAAATCCTTGGTACTCCTAGAGGAGTCACACAGAGAGGACAGGGCTCAGTGCAGGTGGAGAGAGAGGCAGGACTTGGGCATACGCCTTTATTAGGGTCCATGTGTGGAGTGCTTTGGGGTCCCACAGCTGAGGCTGAATTAGCCAACGTAAACCAAAAAGAGTGGGAGATTTGGTAAGCACCATGGGGTTTTGACTAAGAAGCACACAAGGGTAAGGTCCTATGAGATGAAGACTATTGATCACAAGGGTATTAGGAACTTTTACTTCTGACTCTGCAGGATGTTATCTAGGGCATGTGCTTGCAGGAGGGAGTTAGTGTCAGTTCAAGGCCCCCACAGGCCACTTGGCCACACAAAATGGAAGCCAAGGCAGAAATCCCATGGAGTAGCTTAGCTAACATTTCTTGATAAGAATTCTTAGCAAATCTGCAATAGAAGGGAACTCTCAATCTAATAAAGTCCATGTATATAACCCACAGCCAACACAGTAAATGGCGAATTGACTGATAGGTTTTGCTCTAATATCTGGAACACAAGGATATACATTCTCACTATTTTTACTCAATAGTGATCGCTATTATGATACAGTGTTCAATGATTTTTTACAATTTATTTTCTCTAATATTTAATACAGCTGACCCTCGAAAAACACAGGGGTTGGGGCACTGATTTCCAGTGTAGTCAGAATCCATGTATAGGGCACCTGGGTGGCTCAGTTGGTTAAGCGACTGCCTTCGGCTCAGGTCATGATCTCAGGGTCCTAGGATCGAGCCCCGCATCAGGCTCCCTGCTCCATGGGAAGCCTGCTTCTCCCTCTCCCACTCCCCCTGCTTGTGTTCCCTCTCTCGCTGTCTCTCTCTCTGTCAAATAAATAAATAAAACCTTAAAAAAAAAAATCCGTGTATAACTTTTGACTTTCCCAAAACTTAACTACAATAGCTTACTGTTACCGATAACACATACAGGCAATTAACACATATCTTGTATGTGATATGTACTATATGTTGTATTCTTACAATAAAACAAGATAGAGAAAAGAAAATGTTATTAGGAAGATCATAAGGAAAATACATTTACAGTACTGTACTGTGCTTATTGAAAAAAATCCATGTACAGGTGGACCCGTGCTTTTCAAATCTGTGTTGTTCAAGGGTCAACTGCAAGTCCCTCTTTCCTCACACTTGTATTGAAGTCTGAGGAAATAACACAGATTATTGGAACTCTATATCAGGAAGAGAGTGAGAAACTGTGAGACTAATGTGTCACCGCCACCTGATCCCTTCATATTTAAATTCTACCTATCTTTCAGGGTTGTCCCAAAGCCATGTCCATCATGATCTCCTACATCAAAGATGTCTTCAGCACCTTAAGAACCACACTACAACTGTTTCCATATTTTTCTCCTTTCTTAAAATAAATTTTTCTCATAAGCATGGTTGTGGACATTTACATTCTCTCAGTCTTGCTATTTTAAGTATTTCAAAGGCTAAAGCTGTGCCAATCATCTCTACTGCTTAAAATAAGCATAAGGACTACAATTAACAAGGCTTCAAAGTTTATTTAATGATCAATAAATGAATGCATCTAAGACCTTTCTCTAACTTGCCCCCAAAAGTATATTCCACTTCCGGAATTTAACCTCTTATATTTCTCGCCTGTATACTTTTCATGATGACCTTCACCTGGAATTCTTACCCAAAGATGCATTTCAACCAATTAAAATAACTGGACTATTCTTCAAAAGCCATCTCTTCTATGATGATGCTGTATTTTATGCAGTATTATTTGGACTTCACTTGTCAATAAAATAGCTTTTTTTTTTCCTTTCACATGTCTTTCTAAACAACTTGAGCATAAGCTCCTTGAAAACAGGGACCATGGTATGTGGGGAGGGTGTGTGTGTGTATCCTTCCAGGCAAGCTGACAGTAAATTCTTTAAAATCTCTTTAACTGGGTTATTCAGCATAAAAATGAGTATTTTCAACCTATTTCCTGTTGTTCTATTTAGGTTTAGCCATTGAATTTAAAGGACCACCTATTTGTTAGATTGAATATTTTGGTAGCATGAATTATTCATTTTCAGAGATACTGTCTTCTATTCTTTGTTTCTCAAATATGATTTTTGCTCCAAGCATATCTTATATTGACATAGAAAAAAAATACTTTCATACTTTCTAAAATTCCTCTTACTATAATATAAGAGCATCTGTGTCAAGAATGTGAATAGGTAAAAGCATATTTTTATCCATCTAAAAAATGTATCTTGATAAAATAATTAAATTTTCTAAGGTTTTTCTTTTGCTGCCTCATGGTGGAGACAAATAATAATTGGACACTCTTACATATAAAATAAATGCATTGATAGTGCATTGCGTCGTTTTTTGCTATGCAACAAAATTACTTTTTCTGGATAAATGGGAATTTCAGGGAGATTATTTTTAAGATTTTCCTAAAGTTTCTATTGATACTACAGAAATCCTGATGATCCTTCCTATACCTTATAATCTGAATTTTGAAAAATGCTGACTTTATTAAAAGTTACTCTCTCCTTTTTTTTTTTTCCACGTACAAAAACTAAAACTAAATCCCATAGGCTTCAAGTCGAACTGGAGTTTATAAGACTATTCAAAATTCAAAGTTGCATTCTGAACAGATTGCACCAGCTAGTTGATGAAACTTGAGCTAATTACACTAATGTTGACAAATGTACTGGCACAAAAACAAATGTCACATTTTTCAAAAAATTACACCTCTTCAAAAGATGCTAAATAGATTCAGTGATTTGTGGGTGTAACTGAGCTATTTGTGCAAAACAGTTTTGAAAAATTCTGATTTAAAGTATAAAAAGTGTAAGTACAGTATGAGTGCTTATATGCTATTTTCAAATATATTTTAATAAAATATTTGAATTTTTGGAACAATAAAGAAATTACTACATTTGTCACTGGAATATTATCTCTAAGTTTATTTTAAATTTTGTATCATATACAAAAGTTAAATTTTTCTCTTAAGGAATGCCTTTATGTATTTTAAATTGAGTTGGTATGGATATCTGAATTGAGAATGTAATTTTTAGAGATTTGAGTCTATATACTATTTCAGGAATAGTATTTTTTTTTTAATTCAGCCACAAATACACTCACATTTTCTATTACTTGGCACAATAGTTACTATGTGCTGTAAGTCTTATGCTAAACATTGTGCTTAAAGTTTTAAGTAAATGATCTAATTTGATCTTTTCAATATTCCTGCAAGGGAGAAATTATCGAAATGGCATATTTGAGAATCAGAGAAATTAGATAACTCAGCCTAGTTAATGGAACTAGAATTTAATCCAAGGTCTTCCCAATTCTCAAGTTTCTCCTCTTCCTACTATCCCAAAGGGGATCTCAAATGGAAAGTTTTTATTTGAGTATTATGCATTAAAAATGATCAGTTTTCTTCTATTTCACATCTGAGAAAACATTCCAGTGATGTTTCCAGAATATGTCAGTGATTCTTATAGAGTTGGGATTTGTCTCCCATTTGTTGTTTTGAACTGTCCCAAATCACTGTTGTGCCATCTTAGAAGAGGCCCATCTGTGGTAGATATGCTCACTATGGTAATCAGTCTTGTCTGATTCCTTAAGATTTTTTAATTAAAAAATTAAAATGAACTAGAAACACTGATGACAGAAATTAAGTTTGTTATTAAAAATTAAAAATGAGTTTAAATTATAGAAGTTTGTTAGTCATCTACTAAAGTTCTGGAAAGAAGAGGAATCTTATTGACAAAAATTGTTCTTACCCAGCAACGGAAGGGTAAGATTCAACCTGTCAAGATATTTTTAGCCCTTGTAATCCGGTTCAAAATGATCATTCTGGGAGTTACAGTTAGAAACAACCGAAGTCACTAATGTGTCCTACTAGAGTCACTGATGCATATGATTGTTTGATGTTTAAATACTATCTACCAACCGATACTAAAGTTATAAAGGAAAATCCAGTTTTTAAGGTTACATAAAAGTAGCAAACCGTCTTATTTTTCTATCACCTGTTATGAGCCAATTAAAATTCATTTCATATTTATTAAAAATGATCTTTATTAGATCTTGCTCTTTTCTCTGCTTTGCTTGGATAGTTTGGTTTGCTGATGCCTTATCATTTACAACCTGACTCTCTAACTCCTAATTTAATTTAAAATTTGTCTATTCTTTCCAACCTACATTAAGTTCTTGTCCTCCAGACTTTTGTCCCTCTGGAATGTCTGATCTTTGCTAGTTTGAAGGAGATGTCAGGCTTCTCAAATATTCCTCAGCATGCTTACCTATCCAGAGCTTCTCCAGGTTTTAGTCCTTCAGCGACTAGTAGAATTAAGCTGAAACATTTTTTCTCGTTGCCAGGCATACAGGCCATCATTCATATCTAAGCTAATATTATTAAGATTAATCTGAACCCATAATATAGTTGAAAAAATATTTTGATTTATTTAAGATCAGTATTAATAGCCTCAAGACTGTATAGATTTGGTTCTACTTTGAAGTCTTCACTTGGGGCTTTAAAACTGATTAAATAAAAAAAAAAAAACATTCAAAGTTTTAAATTTAGCAAATTAAGATTATTTCTACTTTTTCTTCATGGTATAAACCTTGCTTAAAGATCACTAATTTACAGTTATTTATCATACTTATGTGTGTTTGCACTTTAGTAACTGATTTTACAAGAGGACAAGTGTCTACATTTGTAGACATCTACATCTACTCAGTGAGGCAGTTTGGTGGCATTCTATTTTTTTTTCTGTTGGTCTTTTTGATTCACATCCAATTATAATAAAAAGTATTATCTTTGTTCATTGGATGAATGTTTTAAATTCTAAATTGTATTATCATTTTAATTAAAATCTGATATCTCTTTGTAAATTAATGTTCTCTTTATTCTTGTTCATATTAATATTCTCTAATATTCAGCCATTTTACATGACAACTTAACATAGGGCAAAGAGTAAAGGCCTAGGCAAAAGAAAAACTGGGTTCAAATTTAGGAAAGTGACCCTTGAGGAACTAGATTTCAAGTTAGTTATTTGATCTTCTCCAAGTTCTAATGACTTGTCTAAAAATAGTAGTCCCTGCCTAAAATTCAAATATATAAAATCTTTGCAAACCAAAATGTGCAGTAGATCAAGAACTAAAGTTCTTAATTAACAGTATACAAGTTTCATAGAATGCTAATGGAAAAACTACTGAAGTGAGGAATTTTGTTTCCACATAAACAAATACAGAAGGAAAAACTCATGATCGATAGGAATTCAGATGTATCTCTATGGAATACCCTGCATTTCATAGCTGTTTCATCGGTTTAGCATCAATCACATCCTTTGTCTCTGTTCTTTATTATTTCTCTGAGTTTGGTGTAGGTTTTTTGAATAAAGCTCCTCACATTAAGCTTGTGTGGAGATAAATATGGAGATAGAGGGAGATCATTGTCTAATTGAGTATTTTTCAAGCAGAGAAAATGTCAAAAGCTTACCAAACAAATTACTTTGGACAAAAGACAATGACTTTCTGTAAAAAGAAATAATGACTTTCTTTTTTATTTTATTTTATTTTGTTTATTTTTTACTATGTTCAGTTAGCCAACATATAATGACTTCCAAGATCATTTAGGATGTTTCACTATCTGGTGGATGTATTACAGAATTAATTCAATTAAAGACAGATTAACATGCCTAACTGTAGCTTTGATTTCACATCTATATGAAAAGTGAAAGATCTAGTCAACCAGATGTTTTCAAATATTTGTTATCATGTAGGGAAAACACCTGGATAAGTAAGATTTTTTCTGGTTATTGCTGTTGTTGCTGTTACTTTTCCTCGAATATCCCAGCATACTACAGAGATAATCTAGATATCAATGAAAGTAGCCACAGTACATGAAAATCATTGTTGTCTTTACTGGATATCAAAAATCTTTAGCCTATTGATTTCTACAAATGAAGATACCGAAAGAATATTTAGATAAATAGATTGATAAAGACATCATAAATATTGCTATCACCTTATGAAATTTCATTATATAAAACACGATAGATTTTAAAAAAAAAGCAAAAACAAAACTCTAGAAGTTTATTACCATAAGCTCAGAAGACTGAGATCAGCTCTACTTTTGAGCTATATATTTTATGATCAAAGGTAGGTCATGCCCATCATTTATTATAAGATAGCTTCTATCCTTAAACTTGAATTTTGATGACCTACATGGCTAACGATATATATTATTTTTTAAATATTATTAGAAATAACATCTTTGTGTATTTCTTCAATAGTCCAGATGGAATTGATACAAGACTCTGCAGAAGTCTTTCTTCCAATTTTTACCCTTGCTAAATTTGATTTTATGATACAGAATACTAAAGAGGTGGGTTTGGTTTTGACTTTTTGTATGTTTTCTTTTTTAATTTTAAAAACAGAACATTCACTTCTGTTTCTATATCTACTGCTCTTCTGGTTGTTTAAAATCAGAATAAAAGAGACTATAATAAAATACCTTAGAATTTCTTCTGACATTTATTAATCCAACTAGTGTTCAGTGAGTCCATACATTAGCTGATAGAAAAAAACAATACTTTTTATCCCAACAGATATTGTTAACATTATATTAGAAAGGTGAGATCAGATCTTGCTCAAGAAGTATCCTTATAGTTTTAAGGATATGGGAATCTTCTTTTTATCTTCAAAAATTTAAATTTAATTTATGAAAAATTAATTTGGGTAAAGTACCCAAGTTAAAAGTTGCATATTTCAAAAAATGCAGATTCAGTAAGTAGGCCACCTCCAAAGCCTATCCATTGCTTGGGATGAGACTGCAGTGATAGTCCAAAATAATAAAGCCAACCTTGAAACAGTTTAATTTTTGGTAGTATCTGGTCATAGCATGCAGGGGATTCATTAACCATTCCTGTAACTGTTTATTTTATATATTTGAAAAATAATAAATACTACCTTAATTTTAAACTAACCAAGATATTGGGAAAATAAATGAGGAACTCAGAATTAAAGGCATATTTTATTCAAATAGACCATTCACATAGAAATAAGACCCCCTCAAAGTTACTGGACCCATTTTTTATGTTCCTGAAATCTATAGTACAATATAGATTCAGAGAAAGTTCAGTTAAGACCCTGACCCTTTTAAGAGTAGTCATACTGGTCTACATTTTTGAGTTTGCTATCCTTAATTAGCAGAGCTGTCCAAACTGTTTTGACATAAATCTCTAGTGAAAAATAGAATGTAAACTCTTTCTCCTATTGTTAATGCTTGTTTTATAGATGATGAAGTATGAAATGATTGATCATGTACTATAATGATGGATAAGGACAATTTCTGGAAAGGTCAAACCTATTAAATAAATCTTAGAATATATTTAAAAACATCATATCTGCCTCACTGGAGCATGGTAACTCTTTTCAATGACAGGTGGCCTTCACATCAGAGAAGTAACAGCATGGCAAACAATAGACATTCATACTTCACTAAAAGAGTGGTGGAGAAAGGAGTGAGGATCATGAAATTACTATTGCTAAAGTAAGAGGTTATCCTGAATAGAACAAAATAAATAAAGACCTTGACTACAGCTGCACAATCCTTGAACATCCTAATGAAAAGCAATGCAAAACAAACAAAATGAAACAAACGAACAACAACAATAAATAATCTGCTCAAACACCCAGATATTTGTATACATGGTAACATACAAATATTTGAAAAAAGTTTTTTTTCATGCCTGCTCTACACACACACACACACACACACTAATAGGTCCTTTAAAAAGAAAACTCAACCTTCCTATCAAGCACACGTTTTTTTCTATGCAGTATTCAAAGGCTTTATTTCTGCCAGTTCAGGAAATTAGAATACATTTCACTTAGATTTAACAGAATTATAGAAGCATGTAGCTAGAGGAACATTGGTGCTCATCTTGTAAACACAATGCATATTTCCTTAAATCTTGTTTTCATTCATCATAAAATAAATTAGCCATACCACCCATCTTCATTTATAACTTAATAGGTATGATTTCCTTATCTTTAAAGTATTTGTGAAAGATAGTAAGTGTGTAGTGTTAAAAACAAGACAACAGTCCCCTCATGGAGTCATTTATGGTAAGACTTACATCAGCAAACCAAAACTTAATGACAGTTTCAGCCTCTCCCGGAAATGGAATCTTAAACTGGCCAATCAAGAATCACCTGGTCAGGACTAACAAGGTAATTTGCCTGATAGAACCTGAGGTCTCCTGAAGGAAAATGACCTTGCCACAACCAATCTACTTTTGTTAGTATAAGTTCCTTGTTCCCACTCCCTTCTACCTATAAAAGAATTTCGTTGTGTACACCTTCTTGGAGCTTCTTTCTATCTGCTGGATGGGATGCTGCCCAATTCATGATCATCGAATAAAGCCAATAAGATCTTTAAAGTTTACCCAGTTGAATTTTGTTTTTTAATGTTGTTTTCCATTGCATGCATTCCTCAGGCTAATATTAATGTATATAGCTATCCTCTTTGGGATTACTCTCAAATCTCCGAATTCCATCTTTTTGGTAGCTGTTCGAATAGCCTAAAAATGTTCATGTTCTTAATCTTTTTTTGCCTAAAATTTCCTCTTCAAACTTAATACCCCTGGAACATTTCCTCTGATTCTGTGTAACTTAACCCAAGCATCATCTCTTTCATGAAGCCTTTCTAGCCTTTCCCAGATAGGGTTAGGTTCTCCCTTAGATTCTCATAATATTCCTTTATGCATACCTCCTCTACTGGATTGTGTTAGAACACCCTAAATCTTTCTCAAACTTCTTCTCTTTTATTCTCACACTATTACCATATTCACAATACTTCTGACACCAGATGTATGTTTTTGTTTGTTTTTTCCCGACACCAAGCAATTTTCTGTGATACCAACTGTCTGTCTACAGTTTAACTTTATTCTGACACTATCTACCTGGAGATAGCATCAGATCCCACAGGTTAAGGACTCAGTCTCACAAGACTCTCCCACCCCGTTTTAGATGCCACAGGTTGTAACCTGTGCTTCTGACCAATTGGCTATAAATCTGAGGTTCCCACAACCTCCTGCTTGAGTTTGATTAATTTGCTGGAACAGCTCGCAGAGCTCAGAGAAACACTTATATTTGCCAGTTTGTACGAAAGGTACAATAAAGGATATGGATAAAGAGCCAGATGAAGAGATGGGTAGGGTGAGGTCTGGGAGGGTCCTGAGCTCAGGAGTTTCTGTGGAGTTGGGAGTAGGATCACCCTCCTGGTACATGAATGTATTTATCAACATAAAAGCTCTTCCAGCTCTATATTATTGAGATTTTTATGGAGGCTTCATTACATAGGCATGATTATTACTCCATTTTTAGCCATTTCCCCTTCTCAAAAGAGAAAATCCCAAGTTTCTAATCATGGCTTGATCTTACCAGAGACCAGCCCTCATCTAGGAGCCATCCAGGAGTGTACCCACAGTCACCTCATTTGAACCATAATGCCCCTAGTTCTCTTATCACTTCGAAATTTGCAAAAGTTGAGTGTCAGAGACTGAGGAGGAAGACCAAATATATATTTCTTATTATAAATCACAATACCATGAAGATTCAACACATTGCCATAATTACTTCTTTAATATCTATCCTTTCAACCAGACTCTTAGACCCTCAAGATCTGTGACTGTGGAACAATAATTTGTTTATCTGTAAAAACTAAAACAGCAACTAATATATGATATGCATTAAGTTTATAGCTGAGTGTGTGAATGACTTAGAGGAACTTGCATAGAAAATGTTGTCACATGAAGATATAATAATCACATACATACTGCTGTCACAACCATGGATGCACACGTGTTACTTATTAGTTACTTATGTTTCCTAAAGCTGCTGCAACAAATTACCAAATACTCAGTGGGTTAAAGAACACACAATTCTTCTCTTATAGTTCTGAAAATCATAAGCCTAAAATTAGTTTCACTGAACTAAAGTCAAGGGGCCAGTATGGCTGGTTCCTTCTAGAGAATCCATTACCTGGCCTTTTCCAGCTTCTAGTAGCCACCTGTATTCCTTGGTTTGTGGCACCTTTCTCCATGTTCAAGGTACATCATGCTGTTCTACTACTTCTATTGACACATTTCCTTCTCCTCTGACTCCGATTTTCCTGTGTCCCTCTTATAAGAACTCTTGTGATTGGGCCTGCCCAAATAATCCAGGATAATTTTCTTTCTCAAGATCTTAATGTAATCGCATATGCAAAATCCCTTTAACCACAGAAGGTAACATGAATAGGTTTGGGGCACTGAAAAATGGACATATTTTAGTGCCATTATCCAGCCTATCACTAAAACTCAGTTGCATTCTCACAGAGAATTGTGTGAACATAGTTTAGTTTTCTTAATGACATACCATCACCATTATACGAAACAACTACCTCAATGTGATGTAGCAGAATCATATCCATTGCAGAAAAGAAATACCTCCCTCTATAACAGTTTTTCGAACATTTTTCTTGGGGGAGTCACTATGGGAAGTGGCAGGGAGGGGAACCCATGACAACAGAACCCATTCTCAAAAGGTTTGGGGAAAAGCATCTGTATTTCAAACAAATAGAAACAAACTCCTTAGCTGGGAGTGCCTTGGAGGTTCCAGAGTCTGTGGTGAGGCTTCCCTCTACCTCTACAGTGGCCTTTCAGATGATCTGTGGAGCCCTGAGGTATGAAGAATTCAGTTTGAAGAATGCTACCCTCTTCCCCCATGTTTTGAAATGGTTTCTACTATGTCCTTTGATTTTATTTCCCTCTAATTCAAATGGTAACTACTTTAAGCTGATCTTTTTTTTTAAGATTTTATTTATTTATTTTGAGGGGAAGCAAGGGGCAGAGGCAGAGGGAGAGAGGGAATCTCAAGCAGACTCCATGCTGAGCATGGAACACAATGTGGGGCTCTATCTCACAACCTTGAAATGATGACCTGAGCTAAGGTCAAGAGTCAGATGCTTAACAAGTTGAGCCACTGGGGCGCCCCTAAGCTGATCTTTATTTGTTTAGTATTTTAACCGAATGTGTTAGAAAACTTGTTAGAAACTGAACCTAGAACACTTCTGTGATTTTTTTCAAAGTAACAGAAAAATATAATTAATGGATTATCAATTATGAATCTACTGAATCAACTTTACTACACTTTGAATTTATTTCATGTGTTTTAGTCTGTTTTGTCTCTAATAAGATTTGAATAAACCAAGCCTTAATGAGAATTTTACTCACCAAACACAGTGCAGTGACTCTACAGATTAGATTAGGTATTAATCTAATTTTTCAAATACAGAAACTGACTTTGTGAGTTTAAGTATTACTTAAACACACCCAACATCCCAGCGAGTAATTTCAGAAAGGATTCATATTTAATGGTAGTCCTTCCACTAAAACAGTTTTCTCATCTTTACATGTGTTTGAGATTTTGAAGTACAGATAAAGGATCTCTATCTTCTCTCCCTCTCTCTAATATATTATGTTTGTATTTTAAAATCATCCACATTCTTAAATCTCTTTAGGCCTGAAAACAATTCTGTCAAGTATGTAGGGCAAGTGCTATTGTCCCCATTTACAGATATAAAAATCTCATTTCCAGGAAGTCAAATGTTTTCTCACTCGGCAATTATGATTAATTCCTTCTTGTTTATAGTAATGCTGTCTTAAAGAAGCTATTACTGTTAAGAAGCACTGAGAAAAATTCTGTCTGAAGAAGCAGTATAGAATCAATCTTTTGACGTAGTTTTACCAATTTAACTAACTATATGGTCCAGATGGCTTAATATCCATATCTGTTATGACAGATAGATGTTGATGTCAAAACACATTATTTAGAAAATCTGTATTTCCGACTATAGGTAATTGTTTTCATACTCACAACCAATTAATGGGCTGGACATGGTTAGCAATTGAATTAAGACCAAAAATTTACTGCAGTTAAAAGATAAATTTTATGATTTTTTTTAAAGATTTTAGTTATTTAGACAGAGAGCGAGTGAGAGAGGGAACACAAGCAGGGGGAGTGGGAGAGGGAGAAGCAGGCTCCCCGCTGAGCAGGGAGCTGGACGTGGGTCTCGATCCCAGGACCCTGGGATCATGACCTGAGCCGAAGGCAGATGCTTAACCAACTGAGCCACCCAGGCGCCCCAAATTTTATTATTTTTAAAGAAATGTTTAACCAATGTGAATGAAAAACAAGAAAACAAAATGTAAGGAATGGAATGATAACAAATATTGATTTAAACTTGTTTGTAAAGAGTGATTTTGATAATTTTGCATCTGGGAACTAACCAATATTGTGTTAGAGATATTAATTTTACCTAATGTATTGGAATGGAAATGTTATCAAACCAGTTAGGAGGATATCATAGTTGTCCATTTGAGAAGAAATGGTGGCCTAAAATTATAATAGAGACAAAGTCAGTGTGTGCAGAGAAAAGAAGGGATGGGTGCAAGAGTTACAAAAAGTTCAGTCTGACAAGACTTGTCTGATTGCATATGATGATGAATCAAGAAATAGGAGTAAATGAAAGATGATTCCAGGATTTCAAGGATAAGAAATGTGGAGAATGATGGCACCATTAAAATAATACAGGGCATCAGAAAAATGGGTATAAGTAAAATGAAAGACAAATGAGCTCAGTTAGAACATGTTGAGTTTCAGAAATCAGTGTGATATCTGAGTAGAAATATCTTGCAACTGCCAATCTGACGGTGGATTTCAAAAAAATAAAAAAGATTTTAGTTGGAGATATAGGCTAGGAAACAGCTACACTGGCATAACAGAGGCATCTATCATTACAAATAAGTTTGGCAAGGAAGATACTGTAGGAAAGAGGAGAGTGTTCCAAGGTTAGAGCCTTGTAAAACGCACACCTTTAGGTGATAGGCATCTGTACTTATTAATGTTTCTCTCTCTTTCTCGATCTCTCTCTGTCCTACACACACACCTATTTCCAAGTCCTGTTGCTTACAGTTTCTAAATATCTCTCCCTGTCTCATCTCCATTCCAATAGTTACTCTTACTGTGAATCCCATTATTTATCAACTAAAACACTACAATTATTTCCTAATACATCTTGCATTTATTCTTCCAATCTATGCCCTTTCTTAAAAGAAAATGTGCAACCCAAACATGTCTTTTGGAAGAAAGGCATTATCTCGGGAGATACTTGCTACAGTTGGAGTCATTGAAAGACATTTAAACAAAGAAAGTTTTTTTTTTCTTTTTAAACAAAGAAAATGACCGTATCATATCCTTTCTTAAAACCATTGAATGTCTTCCTGGACAAAAAGTCTAAATCTCTCAACTTGGTTTAGAAAATGTTGCATTACTTAAGATTGTGCTGTCCCTGACCTGTGTCTCACCACCTCCCTCTTCACATCTCAGCCATACCAATCTTCTTTCAGTTTCACTAATGTGAAATGTCTCAATGCCCAGCTTTTGGAAATGATTGTTTGTGTGAATAAAACATTCTCTTTGACATAGTTCATAACACAAGAATGTGTTAAAATGCTTTGGTATCACCGTTACCTCCTAAAAGGATTATTCTGTTTGTTTCCACATCTCCAACCCACTCTCTAACCATTTCTGATCTTCACCATACCAGGAGGCAGACTTCATGACTGGGTCACTAGAATCTTTTATAATCTGGCTTCTAATGCTACTCGTCCAATGGGAGGCACATACAAATCAATGGGCAGAAACAAAGAGACATCAAAGTAGTTCTTCTCCTTACCACCTTTCTTTGACACCACTTTCTGACAGTAGTTGTATCACTGTAACAATTTCCATCAGGTGGCCCCAATTCTGTGGTTCCAATAAGACTGTACCTTACTCTTTGTCCTTTCAGTCCTGGAAGGTAACCAGTCCCTGATGGTGCAAGTGTCTGCGCATCTTAACTTTCAGTGTTTAATTAAACATGCACACACTCTATATGGAACACATTCACTGAGGTCTCTTTATCTGAGTGGATTTTCTACACTGGCAATGTCTAGTTGATATTGAAATTGATACCAGGAGTGGTCCTGGAAACCTGACCATTAATATGGAGTTCTACATCTGGATTGCTCATATGTTTGATGAAAACCTGACCTCTAAGTGAGGGTGAAATTAGACCCTCATATGTGGCATGCCTTGCATTGCAGTTACCCAGGGGACCATTGGTAGTAGTTTAGGATAGATTACCAATATAGCACAAGTCCTTAGGTGATTATGTGGCTCTGGTAATTCATTGTGATGGAAGCAGTGATGCATATAAAGAATATAGACTAGGCCAGTAACATTGGAAAATGCTGAAGTGTAAAAAATTATCCTAGGAATTCATATACCTAATTCAAGCCTAGAGAAAAGAACTTGAATGTCTCTATGGGTTCCCTTTTAAAAATTATCATTTCTCCTGTAATCAAAAGACTGACAGGGCTAAGCATCAGACCCAAAAATTGATTGTTTGGTTGCATAGTTATGCCGATTAAAAAAATCAATGCATCAAGTTTCTTCTTAAACTGTACTTAAAGAAATAATTAGGAAGAAGTGGGTCCCTGAGAATTGAGAATTTTGGCATACACTGGCCCAGTTCATACACTGAATTTGAACCCACAAAAAAAAAAAAAAAAAAAAACTTTGTTTAAATGCCTTTCAATGACTCCAACGGTAGCAGGTATTTCCCGAGATAATGCCACTCTTCCAAAAGACACAACCTCAACACCTCTCATTGCTTCCAGAGTTAAATACCAGCATGTCACAGAAGGAGAATTGCAAGGTCTTTTCTAAGGGGAAATAGAGTACATACTAACATACCTGCAAGATCTTACAAGGAGAAGTGTGGGTTTGAATGGACTCTACAGTTATTAAATCAAAGAAAGCACAACCTGAAATCCATAGTAACAGATCTTCCATTGTTGATATATTTACTTGGGTTTTGGAACTTTATATGTTAGTTTAAGCACTTGGAATGCTGTAAGACCTTGCTTGAGTGATTGCTTGAAGCCTGGACTCAATAGTGGCTTCCTATAAATGCAGTTAAGATTCTAGAACTTTTTGGGACACCTGAGTGGCTTAGTTGGTTAAGCTGTTGACTCTTGATTTTGGCTCAAGTCATGATCTCAGGGTCCTGGGATCAAGCTCTGTGTGGGGCTCCGCCCTCAGCGGGAAGTCTGCTTCAGGATTCTCTCTTTTCCTTTGTCCCTCCCCCTGCTCTCTCTCTCTAAAGTGAATGAATAAATCTTTATTAAAAAAAGATTCTAGAACTTTTCTCTCATACTATGAAAGATATGAGAATATCAGAGTGGATCTACTGTGTGCAACATTCTCTGTTATCTCTTAAAGGTATACAACCTGTAGGGCCCCAAAATATATTCCTTTCACAATGCACCAGGGAAAAACATTTATGGTGGAGTATCACCATTTTTTATAAAGTTCTTTGGTGGTTTTCCCACTGTAAGCTAAAGATGGACATGGTACTTTGTGCCATTTAACTGGGCTCCAAATTTGTGTGAATAATGGAATCCCAAAGTTGTAGAAGCTGGGTGGTAATGTTACTAATGTTCAGAGACAAGACGGACACAGTTACCGCAAAGTGGCGTTCAAAGTATTTTAACCACAGGATCTGTAGCAGTAGTTAATTACTTATGTAATCTCTGCATAAAAGAGATTAGTGGCCATTATGATGTTGATTGATTTATATAGTCAGAAAAAAAAAATCTGTGTCTGGAAATTATAGAGTGTCACTGAGTTCCAGACCTAAGCCAGTTTATATACCTAGAGTCCCTTATTTGTAGTGAAAGGCTAATTTACTTTGAATAAAAAGCCTGCAGTGGGAAATCAGAGGGCGAGATGAACCATGAGAGATGATGGACTCTGAAAAACAATCTGAGGGTTCTAGAGAGGAGGGTGGTGGGAGGATGGGTTAGCCTGGTGGTGGGTATTAAAGAGGGCATGCACTGCATGGAGCACTGGGTGTTATACACAAACAATGAATCATGGAACACTACATCAAAAACTAATGATGTAATGTATGGTGATTAACATAACATAATAATAATTTTTAAAAAAACCTGCAATGGAGGTTTAAGTGTATACTCTGAATCTTTCTCCAAGCCATTATCAGAGAAAGTTGTGGCTATATACAAGGGTATTTCTATTTATACTACTGAAATAGAAATACCTAGAACCTGTGCACGTTATTAAAAACTCACTCTGAAATAGCATTAATTCCTGTGGAACCAAAACATCACCAGGATTCAATCTTCAGTATGTTTGCTTATGGATATCAGGTGACAGATAAAATCATACCTCAAGTCTAATTCACATTGGATCCAATAGCTATTTCTCTGGATCTAAAAGTATAGCTAAAGTAAAAATATTTGGCGACTGGCAGAATGCTTACATTTGTCCCTGATCTGTGTGATAGCTATATTTGTAGGAAGAATCAGGACAAATGAAGAGTAATTTCCTGAAAGCTGACTCTCTTCCACCACTACAATAAGGATCCAAAAACACATCAAATTGACATAGCCCCTAATGTGTAATAAACACATATTGCCTCAGCAGATTCTTTATTATTATTATTTTTTTAATTTCCAAGTAGTTACAACAATCAGAAGTAGTTTGTCTTTACCTAGCAGGGACAGATGTATGCCCTTACTATCTTAAATCAAGGTTAGGTCAAATCTACTGCATTCTGTCATAATATGACCTATAATACCTGTTGGTGCCCATAAAACATCATTCTTGAACATTACATTGATGGCATTATTCTACTTTATGAGCCAGATGTAATAAGTACCCTAGATGCCACAGTAACGTGACACATACTTATACTTAAAGGGTGAGAAAAGGTAAGTGCACATGCCATATACATTTAAGGGATAAGGAAAAAACCTATCCACACAAATTTGAGGTTTGCCACATTAGTGAAGTTTTAGGAGTCCAATGGTCTTAGAATGCCAAGTTTTTTCTCTAAAGTAGTGACAACTTGCAGCATCTTGCACTATTCACCATGAAGAAAGGAGCACAACAAATGGTGAGCCTGTTTAGGTTTGGTGACCCACTTACTTAGTAATCAATAAGTCTGTTAGTTTTAACTAGGCCAGTGAAAAATGTGGCTCTGTTGCCATTATGGATCTTATATCAACCACTGTGAGAAGTACATGCTATGGTTAGATGCTGTTTACAGAAGGAGAGACAGATGAGGCATACCTAAATATATTATGTAGGATGAATAATTACCCGTGAGAAAAAGGAATTTATGTTTTAGTCCAAAGAGATCTGGGGGTTCTCTGTTATGTATAGTTATCAAAGCAACACCAGAATAATACAAGAGGTTTTGAGGCCTTAGTTACAAGGGAGAAATGCTCTTACCAGTTAACATATTCATGGAATGCGAGACTACTCATAGGAATTTAGGATTTTGTATGTCTAAGAATCAACCTGCATTAAGAAGGTTATTGTACTGGTTGAAGTAATGTTTCCTTATTACTAGGGGAGAGTGGGATCCTGGCTACACAGTGGTAAACAGGAGTGCTCTATCTAGAGCCTAGAGAATTCACTGGAGTGCCTCTTAGAGCTCTCAGATTCATTGATAATGGTGTATGGAAAAGAAGGATAACCCAATAAAAGCAGAAGTTTCTGCTGGAATAGTCAATTTTTCATTTTTTTAAATTTTTAATTTTAATTTTTTTAAGACACAGGTTCTGTTGGAATAGTCAATTAGATAAGCCATTAGATAGGGCAATCCTACCAGCTCATAGAGGATAAGGAGAATATGAAATAGATGGTGGTAAAAAAAACTTATAATTTTTTATTTTGGCTTCATGACCAGAAAGTGTCAGGGAGTATAGAAATTATATTTTTTGATTATTTGCTTCCCCTTTCACACTAACTAGTATGAAGAATAATGATGATAGTAGTATTATCATTTAGGTTCTAGGTAAGAATAAAGTGGTCTGATATCATCCCATGATATTGAGTTTGATGGCAATCTATGCTTCCTCTATATTGCATATGAGAATTTCTTCATTTGAATAAATAGCAAGAATAAATATTATTGGCAAAAGAAATCATCTATATTGGTAATATGCCCCCTTCCCCCACCCTAACCCATGACTTCTTTTCCCTTTTCAGTATTCCAGGTACTTGACACCATGGGCTCCCTACCAGTTTGTTTTTAGTTAAATTTGGCAAATGGCAGGCATTAATGGCAGATTGAAGGATAGGGATTTGAAGGATAGGGAAACAGAGATTTCTGGGTAATCTCTCTCTGCACTGCAGCTGTGACTCTCACGACTATAGCTCCCAAAAGGGTTTGCCCTTCTTCAAGCTCCAGCTCCCCTGGACTCAGTAACACTATTTCTCCCTGCCTTTTTCAACTCTAGGGATCGTAATCACCTTTTTTTCTGTTGTTGGTCTCTGGATGCCTTTAAAATCTTTATTTTTGTAAGCAGTCACCTCCCTAATTCTCCTTAATTTTAGCCATCTGACTGGTTTTCATGTCGTGCCAGTGCCTTGAATGAAACACTTTCCTCTGATCACTTCCATCGCTGCAGTATGGTTTATGTGTTTACTCCAGACAGTCCCATGGCTGGCCCTCTGAAAATCCCTATTATCACCCTTAGTGCACGCTGTTGTCATTGTCTGTTTTGTTGTTTATACCTTACGTAAGACATAGCTGAAAGAAATCTGAGACTTTTTCTCTCCTTTTCAAAATTACATATCTCCAGGCTGGGATAGTGTGTCGCATATAGCAAGTATGCAAGAGATCATAGTTAAGTGAATAAATTAATGAATGAACATTCACAGAATCCCAGGTCCTTAAGACGTTAAAAGGGGGATTAAAATTTTGACCTCCTGAGAAATCCAAGGAAGAAAAACATTTCAAAGAAAAAGTGGTAAAAAAAAAAAAAAGTCAAAGAGAGAACAAAATAATGACATGATTATGTAGATATCTCAGTTAAGGAGAGATCAAAAGAATCAGTGCAAAAGCAAGGGAGATAAAGAGGCAGACCATAACTATTTCAGTAATGAGGTGGTGGTGAAAGGCAGCTTGCAGCCATCAACAAAATAAGTAGAACTTGAGGAAAAAAATCACAGAATACAAAACTTTTATAATGATTTTGGTAGGGAAATACAAGAAAATGATAATAAATTCAGGTTATCAGAGTCAAAAGTTTTATTTAGGGGAAGGAAAGAGAGGTAGGAAGCAGGAAGACAATTTGGGGGATTTGAAGTAACTGACTAAAGGTAGCATGAGGTAAAAAAGTCAAGTGATATTAAATAACTGCTTAGTGTGGCAACTAATGCCCCCCACAAAAAATAGAGGCGCCTGGGTGACTTGGTTAAGCATCTGCCTTCGACTCAGGTCATGACCTCAGGGTCTTGGGATCAAGGCCCACATTGGGGTGGGGGGTGTCCCTGCTCAACAGGGAGTCTGCTTCTCCCTCTATCCCTTCTCCCTGCTTGTGATCGCTCTCTCTCCCACCTAATCTCTCTCAAATAAATAAATAAAATCTTTTAACAAAAAGAGGTTGGTTGGGGGAGGGAGGGATGGGGTGGCTGGGTGATAGACATTGGGGAGGGTATGTGCGCTGTGAATTGTGCAAGACTGTTGAATCACAGATCTGTACCTCTGAAACAAATAGTACAATATATGTTAAAAAAGAAGAAGAAGAAGAAGAAGAAGATAGCAGGAGGGGAAGAATGAAGGGGGGAAATCGGAGGGGGAGACGAACCATGAGAGACTATGGACTCTGAAAAACAAACTGAGGGTTCTAGAGGGGAGGGGCATGGGAGGATGGGTTAGCCTGGTGATGGGTATTAAAGAGGGCACGTTCTGCATGGAGCACTGAGTGTTATACACAAACAATTAATCATGGAACACTACATCAAAAAAAAAAGAGGTTGATGGCTGAACAAATGGGAATTGTTGAACATCTGAAAATTGTAATGAGAATAAAGAAAATGCTCATCATAAACAAGAGAGAGGAAAAGAACATGAGATTAAAACAAATGATATCTTTTCTACTATTAGATATCATGAAAGATACAAGATAAATCAGCAATTATTCACCTTAAGGTTTTATTCACTAAAATCACACTGAAATTAACAATTGTGGGAGAAACAGAACATAGAACTAAGCAAGATTTCCTAAGCCTAAATTAGAAATTGACACATAGATAGCCTTCTTCAGATGTAATTTCTCTTGACCTAAAGTTGGTTTGTAAACTCAAAAAAGATCAAGGCTACTAAATTTCCAGAGATGTGGAGTTGCTTTGAAGAGTTCTCCAGAGAGTTTCTATTTTATTGTACAAAACTCACAAGTGTTCCCTAAATCGACCTATGTTCAAGGGTCATTTTAGTACTTCACCTTTTTATTTTCTTGGTGATCTTTACAGTTATTTGGTCTGTATATATTTGGTTTGGTAGTTAATATTAGTACTTGGAGTTTTGCTGTTTTAAGCTTATCTAGTTATAGTAAGTTTAACACCAGTATCTTTGTAGAGAAATATCCATTAAAATTCAATTCTGATGAAAAATTTATTTGGTCATTCAAAGCAGACCCAACAAAGATGACAATTTTCCTCCAGTCTCTTGGTTTTTTTGTATATAATATTTCCGTCTATATTATTTAGTGCAACTCAATTTTAAACTTAAAATTATCAAAGTCTATCATAGCTATTGATTTCATGGCATTCAACAATGTAATGAAAGAGGATTGTAATCAGAAATTTGATTTTCCATCTTGAGTCTTGTAAGTAGAATTTTTTAACTAGTGATATAATGTGATATAGGGTTGCTTTGAAAACTGGTTGAAGGAGAAAAAATGTTGAAATTATTGAAGTTATGAAGCATTGAAGGCAATTAGGCCAAGGTACCAAAAGAAGTACCAACTTTGGTATTACAGTATTTGTGAGTAGTAATACCTAGAACAGTAAGTACATTTATTAAATACCTACCAAATACCAGCAATTAAACTATGCACTTTGGGTAGCTCATGTAATACTTCCAGAGCACTACAAATAGAAACAATTGCCCTATAATCAATGCACAATAATGCTGAAGGTCTTGTAGGCAGTCCTGCCGATCTGATCCAAACTTGGTAGATCTTAGCTGGGTTCACCTATGTATTTGTGACCAGCTGGCTAGTAGACTATGGTCTGGCTGGTCAAAGATGACTTCAGCAGAGATGCTTCATCTCTAGTCTTTGTAGTCTATTTCCTTTACTGGATTTATTATATGGAAGAAGTCAAGTTCTGAAGAAGAGGTCCCTTGAGCCTCAGAAAAATGGCAAACTCTCATATCCCCCATATCTATTGATCAAACATAAGTCACAAATCCACTACAGATATAAGAGGTGGAAAAGTAGACTTCACCATTGATGGAAGGAGCTGAAAAGTCACATTGCAAAGAATATTTGAATAAAAACTATTAATTGGGGTTAGTGTAAATAACCTACCTATCACAATATCTTTTAGGTAAATATCAGAGCTAGAAATCAACCCTAATGAGTCTGACCCTAATATCAATGTGATTCTCTCTCATTACCAATAATGAATTAGTGAAGAGGAAAACTGTGAGCCAAGATCTGAATTATGTATAATATGAGAGTAATCTAGATGTCGATGAACTACAATATTGGGTATTGGGAAAACGTGGTATAACCAAATGATATGGACATCAGTAGAGAAGACAAAAAATCTTACTTCTATCTCTACCAGTAACAGGAATATAAGAAAAAAGGCCACATTCACCTGAAATGTTTGCTTCAGAAATGAACAAGGTTCAGAGAAAAACAAGTTTCTGTGAAAGAAAGAAAATGTAAGGTAAATACTAAGTATTTGGTAATGAAATTTGGTTCTCAGTCTTAAAATACAGTAGAGCTTGTAGAGAGGCTGGTAATGGAAATGTGCTGAGAGTAAGGAAGAATAAAGGAAAGGTAAGTATTATATTCAGGCAATATATAGGTTATAAAATTGTCTTCCTATAAGGCAGTATGTCTGAATATAAACATATCATTAAGGTGAAATGGTGGTTTCTGTTGATTAAACAAGTTCATGTACCATTTCCTCTCCCAAAGCCCCATTAAAATACTGGTAGGAAATATTTAAAAGGACATAATAACTAAAGAACAAAATGAATGGGACAAGAGGTATGAGTGACAAAATCTTAGACAAATAAAGTCCAAAGTAGTCCAAAGTAACTGACTTGGCAGTCAAAGAAAGCCAAGAATGAATTTCATCCCTGAGTTGAACACCAGAAATGTGATCACATAGAGTCGGGAATAGTTCAGTTGGCAAAAAGCAGGCAGAGGAGAACTGGAAAATACTATGGTTCTTGAACTCTACTTGAAGCAGTATAGTATTATTGAAAATTTATTGTGATTGTTAAAGATGTATACCATAATCCCCCCAAAGCAATCAATAATAAAACAAAAATTATAGCAAATAAGCCAACAACAACAACAAAAAAATAAAATGGAATCCTAAAAAATTTTCTATTAATACAAAAGATAGAAAAAGAAAAAATAAGAAAAAAAGAAGAGATGGGATATATTAAGAACTAATGGCAAGCTGGTAAATACAAATCCAATCATATGCATAGTAACATTAAATGTAAACAGAATAAACACAGGAATCAAAAAAGCAAAAATTATCAGATTGGATTTTTTTAAAAAGCAAGACTGAACTTATGTCCCTGAAATATATTTTAAAATAAAAAAATACGAGTAAATTAAAAATAAAGAAGGGTAAAGGATATATTATGCTACTGCTAATCAAAAGAAGGGTGGAAAGGGCATATTAATATCAGATGAGTATATTTTAGAGCACAAAATATTACCAGGGTTAAATAGTGTCATTTCATAATGATTGAGATCAATTTAAGAAAGCATAAAAATCCCAGGCATTTATGCACCTAATAACAGAGCTCAAAATGAAGCAAAAACTCAAGAGAAACAGAGGAGGAAATAGACAGCTCCACAGTTACAACCAGACAGATTAACATCCTTCTACCAATAATTAATAGAATAAATACACAGAAAGTCAGTAAGGATATAGATTTGGACATCACTACCCACCAATTTGATCTACTATCTTTTATAAGGCACCCCAACCAACAGAAGTAGGAAACATTATTTTCAATTACACATAGACTATTTGCCAAGAGAGACCATATTCTGGGCCATAAAATATCAATAAAATTAAATAGTTTCAAACCATGCACTGTATATTCTCTAAACTGTATATTCTCTAATCATGGGATTAAATTAGAAGTCAACAGCTGAAAGATATCTGGAAACACTCCCCAAATATTTGCGATCTAAATAACACATTTCTAAAGAGCACAGAGATCAAATAAATAATTTAAAATGATATATGTAACTCTTGAATAAAAATGGAAACACAATGTAAGAAAATTTATGAGAGGAAGATACAGCAGTATTTAGAGGGAATTTATAGCAACACACATTAGAAGAAAGTTGTCAAATCAATATTAGCTTCCCTTACAGGTTGGGAACTCCAGTGGATCGTCCCAGACTCCTTCGGTAGTTGCCATGGGCATTGCTTAGAACACACGGGACAGGCTATTACAGCACTGTAACGGCATGGTACTTCAAGGGCAATCCAGCAGCCTTGGCAATATACCATCCCACTGAGGCACGACGGTGGCCACTTTTTTATATGCACCCAATCTGCTGTATCTATGAAAGGGTCAGTTGCTAGGGCTTGTACACAAACTAGGACATCAGCCTTCCAATTGCCAGGGGGTGTTGCTGCCTTATGAGCAGGGATGTGGAAGATGGTGAGAACCACCTCAGGAGTTTCCACATGAACCCAAAGGTCTTTCCACATATCTTCATCCCTAACCTCTTGGTCAAGGGATTATTTGTGATATTAATCCCTTGGCTGCCCATTGTCCAAGCCATAGGGTTAATCCCTTCAGACCATTCAACTGTCAGTGCAAATGGTTAATAGCCAGGGCTCACTGAGTGATCACCAGTCAAACTCCTCTGAGTTCAGCGCTCTGGCTGATGCAGTTTATTCCTGTTTCCGTCCACACGGTGTCAGTGCCGAGTTGAATAGCAACTACAGTCCGTGTGGATAGATTGACCAGACTAGATGGATCTATGTTATCAGGCATCAGCGGGAATTTCCCCTGCTCCTTCTCTATAGACCACAGGGGCTGCCAGAGAAATGGGAGTGGGAGTATTTGGAGGATCTACATACTCTACAAGGCTTAGTGGCACCCACATTTCTAGACAAAAGGTGCTCCTCTGCAGCAAATAGGCACGCCACTTAGTCAAAGTGGGAGTTTGAGCCATTGCAGAACATGGGACATGTTTTCTACGCACCCTTTCATAATCAGGGAAGTTCTCACCACAATGTGCTGCTCTTTTGTGAAAGGTTCTACCTAGAGGAACTCTGTGTACACCATTAGGAGGTGCAGCTGTGTTAGAAGGGGTTTCTGCCCCCCCCCCCCTTCTAGAGCTGGAAGCAAAACCTAAAGGACACTCTCTCCTTCTGTTGTCTCTGTCACAGTGCCCAACCCACACCTTCTGGAGTCACAGGCACATCTAATTCAAATGCTAGCTCTGCTTGGGAGATGCCCAGAGCTTTTATCTGCCTCACTAGGATTCTCACCTTCTCAAAGGTGCTTGCTGTTCTAATTCCCAGTTCCACGAGTGCCTTTTTTTTTTTTTTTTAACCACAGTATAAGGGATGGAGGCACTGTGCCAGGAAGGGGATAGAAGTCCTTCCAAACCCCCAAATCCCTATAAAAACTTGTACTTCTTTCACAGTCTTAGGGGTTGAATAGGTTTGTATCTGATCAATCACAGCTTCTGGGACAACACATGTCTTACCTGACTAAATGACTCCTAAAAACTTTATGGTGGTGCCTGGGCTTTGAATTCTCTGTGGGTTCACTGCCCATCCTCTCCCTCACAAATGTCCCAGCAAAGCCTGCAAGGTGCCCTGCAACAGAGGCAAACCTTCACATGTTAGCAGTAGATCATCAATGTAATAGGCCCATTGTACTGATGTGAGGAAGGACAACAGAGACAGAGCTTGGGCTGCCATCCCATGACATTAGGTGGGGCTGTGCAGGTCACGTTGGGGAAGCCCTTGAGAGGCCCATTGTTGCCCCTCCCAGGTGAAGGCAAATTGATCTTGTGACTAGGGTGCCAACGGTTCTCTGAAAAAGGCCTTTGCTAAGTCCAGCACAGCTTAGTACACTCCTAGGACCCAGACCAATGTATTCAAGGTGGCGGCCATGTTGGGCACAGCCACATGGATGGGCTTGTTCAGTTCTCAGCTGTCCACTGTCATCTGCCATGAAGCTTATTTACAGGCCATACTGGGCTATGGAAAGCACTCTGGGCAGGGACTACAATACCCACTTGGGGGAGTTCTTGCATAGTTTCTCCCATCTCCTTATTACCCCCCCCCCAGGGAATTTATATTGTTTGACAGTTACCACCCCTCTTTGGGGCAGCAGGCTTACTGGTACCCATTTGGCATTTTTCCTAAGACTAACAGGGAGGTGGAATTTACCAATAGAGGTTTGCAATTTGACCTACAATGCACAATATGCACATATGTGCATACACTGCAATATGGACATAATATCAATGCACAATATGTTCTCTGTTATTGTAGAGACAAAAACCTCGTATTCTCATGAGAAAGAATGTCTAATTTGTAGTGTCAAAGATAACTTCCTGACCATAACTCTTTGCCCTCCATTACTATCAATGGCACTGAGGGGAGCAGGAATCTCCCGAGGGTTACCATGTATTAGAGTACATTCAGATTCAGTGTCAAGCAGAGCACTAACCCTTTGTTTATTTCTGAAGGACCAGTGCATAGTGAGCCTGATGTGAGGGCTCTGATCACCTCCAACAGCCCTCACCTGGAGGCAATCTTGGTCTGCATCCTATACTCAAGGCATGGGAGGCACCGTCCCTAATAGCACTGTATCCCTGAAGCCTCTGCTGGAGCAGGTGGGACATCAGGAATGATAAAAGATGGTACAGGTCTGAACCATAGTTCTGGTTTTAAGACTTTCCACAGGCCAACTAACACAGTCTATTCAAATGGAATCCCTGAAACAATGAGGTCAAACCACATTTGCTTCCAGGTTACTTTAACTAGACCCTTTAGAATCAACTGGAATAGCCTTTTAGCTTTTCCAGCTCCCTCTCTGTCTTGGGTCTTTTCCACAGCCTGTACTCATTCCTGGGATTTGTCAGTCTTCCCCAGATCAGCAATGGATTGCCCAACATCACAAATGTCTTGTCCCATAACTGGGCTCAGCAAGGATAATCAGTGTCCCACACTAGGTGCTGGGGTGGACTGGAGAATCTTAGTTTTCATTTCTGCAGTGAATATAGCTCAATTAGGGCCTTCAAAGACAGGGGTGTATATGGCCCATCTCATTCCCAACTCCCTAAGAATTTGTTGTACCTCTTCTATAGATTTCCAGGTTCCCACATGCTGAGGGAAGTCCCCTCATTGGACCAAGCCTCCCTGCAGGCTAGAATAATCCAATGTATAAGGCATGAGTACCTTGAACTTCCAAGCATTATGTAGGCAATACTGGAGGGCTGAGTGTGTGTGATGCTGCTCATTTCCTCTGCCTCTTGCCTGGTCAGAGAAATGCCAACATTTCTTCCTCCCTCCACCTCCCTGCCCCATATTCCCTTAGCTGCACTAACCACACCTGGATACTTTCCCTGGCCTTTTGCTGGAACTTGGCAGCTGTATCAATAAGCTCAGTGGGAGTATATTCTCTCATAGTGAACGTTTCCTGAATTGGAGCTGCCCTGCTGGCTGTGGTTGCTTTGCTTTTGCTTTCCTTTGTTTGGGGTTGGATGGCAGGAGGCTTTCATCCGCTTCACTGTCAAATCAGCACAACACCTCCTCTTCACTCTCCTCACCCTCCCAGGGATTCCACCTCTTAGCGTCCTATCAGGCTTTGTCACAAGTGTTCAGATCTTCGTCTGTGTCCGCCTGTGCCCTCCTAGCTCTGCAAAAGAGCACACGGAGTCTCCAACTGATTGTCCTGCTCTCCCACCTTGTCTGTTGCCCTGAAGCCAGCAGAGCGGTAGCTTTAACCTCAGCTCTTTTTCCAACTTTCTAACCTGAGCTTCAGCCTCTAGTTGGACGTTGGTGGCCAGCCGAACTACTTACAGTAGAGGCCAGTTTACGGTGGCAGCCATTTGCTTTCCTTCTCTTCCACCTTGCTCTCCGTGCAATTCCCCAAACAAGGACTTTAAAGCAACTGGAAGTCCACAAGCTTCTGATCTATGGGAACTTCTCCCCACAGAGAAACTGATGGTCCATGCAGGATTTCCCCCATGGATGCTTCTTTCCCAAGTCCCATTTCTTTGGTCTCCTGGCTGTCTTACTAATTGTTGGTTCACAAAATAGCCCTGTACATGGAGAAACTGAAGAAAGTCAGGCCACTCCAGACTGGTAGGTGCCAGGTTTAACCAGCAAGGGAACTCACTTAGGAGGCAGCTGTAAGATAAGTAGATCACCACATCTGCCCACCAGAATCTTATAAGTTTATATAGATGCCTTAACTGGGTGCAGTCATTTATATCGTCCAGACACACATCTCAACAATACATTACTGTCTCAAAGTTACATCCTTGGGGAAGCTTCTAGTGCATGGAAGGCAAGAGGAACACACATTTCAAGGAAAAGGGAGTAGGTAAGGAGTCTTTGATTGGCTGGGTTGTGCTTGAGAGTTAGCAGGTGGTCATATCCTCTCAATGACTTCCTCCAAGAAAAGGGTACAAAGTTTCAGTTATGTAGGATGAATAAGTTCTGGAGATTTGATATACAGCACGGTGACAATAATTAACACTATATTAACTATACAGATAATGTGTTTAAATGTGTGGAGAGGAAATTAACACTTCAGTAGGGTTTGGGGATAACTTATAAACTTCCTACAGTGATAGGTACTCAGTATTAAGAAAACCACTATAGAGTATAATCTTCTAAAATACACAAAGTTGTACAGAAATTAAATGTAACCATAGTACACTGCATAGCTCATCTGTGAATAATGTTCACATTTTCATAATACAAACAATATTATCTATTTAACAAAAAACTATGGTTATAACTATACTGGGAAAATAGAGAAAGACATGTGTATGATAGAGGGTAAATAGAAAGCCTGAAGCAGGAAGTGAACAGGTACATCTAACACAGGAAAATCAAGATAATATAAAATAATTATATTAATTAAAAATATAAGATACTAACAAAATACAGGAATAAAGTATTTGTAAAAGGCATCCTTTGAGGAGCAGAGATTTGGGGTTGTCGAGGTATAAAGCTTCTTTTTTTTAATTTCTATTATAAACCTTATAAAACTATTTGACTTTTAAGAGTATGTGCATATTTTGATGTGATAAAGTATAAAATTAAAATTAAAGAATCAAAATAGGAAAAGGCTAGTTTTGCATAATGTAGTGACTACAATGAATAACATTTGGTTTAATGTTAATTGTAACAAAACTTTAATAGTTTTGAAGGAAAAATAATTTTGAGGTTTACTCTGAGATTATAAAGTTACTAAATTATTAAAATGGAAATATTAATACTTATTAGGTTGTCCTCATAAGATGACAATTTCTTTAAAGCCTCTATTTCTTCCTGCCTCTCCTTTAACCTATGACTTCTTCACAAGGAGTGTTTAACTTGAATTCTCAGAAATGTCCACATGTAACACAAAAAGAGACTGCCAATCTCTTTGCCACTAGGCAACTGTCAGTTTTCACTAAGTCCAATTATCGTTGGGTATCACTGTAAGTTAATTTGTTACCTGATTTGTTTCACTGCATTTTCAGACCTGTTTTAGTTGCTCTTATGACAGATGTATTTCCACCATTTTAGCCGCTGAAGTGAACTGCAGAAGGCAATTGATCATTGAGGAACAATAACTCAGCTACACAGCAGCACCATCTTTTGGCCTTCGAAGGAAAATGATTCAAACTTGTCAATTATGAAGTCTGTATTTCTGGCATGTTTACTATACGAATCACCTTTGCAGTATAATTTAAGAAAATGGCTTCAAAAGGAATAAAAGCAACATTTTGCATGAGAGAAAATATCCACAAAAATAGATCATCTGAAAAAACAATTGTATTTTATTCATTTAACAAAAAAATTAAAGTTTTATATTAGAAACAGCTTACCTTTGAAATTGTTAATGTCTTCATTATTACTTATAAATTCAGTATGCACTAATTTTGTATGATTCTTTAATATTGAAAATTTTAAATTATTTGATATTTCTGACTTCTGAGAGGACTTTCTGCAATATACTTATTTGTTGGAATACAGAAACCAAGATACTGCTTCTTCCACTTATCTTTAGAGTAGTAATGTATTTCATCTCAAATACTCATGATTTTAATATATATTTATCAAACATTCCTATCTTTTCAAATCCTATTATCAAGTGTTTCTTGAAGAAAATTTTCAGAAAGTACAAATCCTATGAAAACTGGATTTTTAAGTCAATGTAAATAATAACACACATGCTATGTCTTAGAATATAATTTTATTCTGTCATTACTAATTTAGTTACAGAAACTAAATATATGAAATAAACAGAATGCAGCATCAAAAAAAAAATGTAAGTTTTATTCTGATCCTAAAAATGACTAGCTGGTTATATGAGAGAGGTAATTCAATCTCTATTTTATATAGAGAGAAATATATTCTAATATTGATCTAAATAATTGCCTTTGTAACTCACTTAGATGTATCTGGTATATTTTTTACAATGTTAATTTTGCATTGTGATTTCTTTAATTTTACCAAATAAAAACTTGTGATATTTACATTTTTTCTAATTACATTTTCCCACTATAATCTTTTAGTTTTTTACAATTCTATTATACCTAAATGTGTAAGCTTTAAGAAAATGCTTATTTCTACATTCCTTAAACCATGAGAAACTATGGACTCTGAGAAACAAACTGAGGGTTCTAGAGGGGAGGGGGGTAGGGGGATGGGTTAGCCTGGTGATGGGTATTAAAGAGCGAACGTATTGAATGGAGGACTGGGTGTTATAAGCAAACAATGAATCATGGAACACTACATCAAAAACTAATGATGTAATGTATGGTAATTAACATAACATAATAAAATAAAATTTAAAAAAAACTTATTCTACAGTCTTTCTCATTAAAATCGATCTTATAGTATAGGCTTAAAATATTTATTCATAATTCCTTTTCTCCTTCTCCAATACTAGAGTGTCATTTAGACCACTTATTTGGATCATATTCAGAAATTTAAAAAACATGAAATAATCCACTGTATTTTCCAAGTTATCGAGATTTAGATCTAGGTCTGTACTGGTTAATATGACAGCCACTAACTGTATGTAACTGTTTATATATTTTTTTTAATTAAAATTTAGTTTGTCAGTCATACTAGCCACATTTCAAATGTTTAATAGCTTCAAGTGGCTAGTGGCTTGGACATTGAAGATAAAGAATATTTCTATCATCACAGAAGTACTAATGAACAGCATTCATAATTATTTATACATGAAATAATATTATCTAAAAAGTAAGTAGAAATCTAATGGTATGCCAGATTCTCAACAGCAAGTTGAAGTAAATAAGACCCGTAAACCTTTAAATAGCTATTTTTAAAATAATAGTAAGCACTCAATAACAATTCAGCATTAGAGATTTTAGCAATTGAAGTCATTAAGACAAATCTTATGCTTTTATTATAATCTCCAAAATTTTTTTAAAAATCAAAGAATACAGATATTTCTGATAAAAAATATTTTCCTTTATTAAGTTGTGAGAGTTAGTTATTAAACATTTCAAGTCAAATAAATAGTATCTAAAAGAAATTTGCTAGGGCCAAAAAAAAAAAACCAAAAAAACTGTAACTAACTCTTTACATATTTATCTTCACAAAACATCTCAGTCAAACTATAGTCAGAAGGGGAAAAAAAGTCAAACGATGAAACACTGTTGATTGTGTTACTTGATGGGAAGGAACTCTAGGCATCTTGATTCAATGTATTTTTGTTTACTACATACAGTTAATAAGAGGTTGAGTGTTGGTTATCCTAAACCACATATAAATTCTAAATTATTGATGTATGAATATAGTATATTTAAGGTCTTCGTCTTCCTTTGCTTAGTTGGGGTTATATGATCGACTTCTACAGGCATGTTTAGATTCTTGTGTTTTCCTACATTCTGTCTCTTCTTTGTACAAATGGTACATAGGTTATCCAGTGGGCAATAGTTGGATGCCTATCCAGTCTACATAGGAAGTGCCACTTCCTATGAACAGAGACATATACCTGGCAGCATCACACTCCATCAACTGTCTTTGGGTTATACCAGCTATATACACTGAACACAATTGAGGTCTATCAAATGGTCTCCCTTAGAACTCCAAAATAAAGTCAGAGAGCTAGCCATCCCCTGTTTCCAGCTAGACCCCTGGAACATGAATTTTGGTACACTGAACCTGAAAAAAAAATTCCAGTTTCTGATACAAATGATAAAACAGTCAAATAAAGATTAATGAAAACAATATACTATACTAAACAATATACTAGTTTCTTAAAACTAATTCATTATCTAGGCTGCATTAGTCTGTGTAATCTCAGCTATGCTGTAGTAGCAAAAGGCCCTGCAATCTCAGTGTTTTTCAGCAACTTTTCATGCTCAAGATTATATCCATTTCAGATCAGCCACAGTTCTCCTTCACATTCTCTGCAGAGTAGGATCAAGACTCTAGTAGCTAACTGGAACGTGACAGTCACACTGTTGCAGGAAAAGTATCATCAGAACTACATGATTCCCCTTCTTTCTTCTGCACAAAAGAAACACATGCAACCTCCACTCATATTTCAGGGGATAAACTAGGTCATATTGCCAAGACAGATAACAATGGAGTGAAAAAAAAAAAGCGATCCACTTTCCAGATCAGGATCAGTAGGCAGAAATGAAAATATATTTAGAATTTACCTCGAGGCTTTTTCTAAGACCTGATGCATACTTACTCTTGGATCATTGAAGACTTGCCCAAGATTGATATTAGCAAAAAATTTCTATTTTGTAAAAATATGCATTTTTTTCACTTTTTCTTTATTGTGGTTAAATACCCATAACATAAAATTTACCATTTTAACCTTTTTTAAGAGTAAAGTTCAGTGGCATTAGGCACACTCACATTGTTGTGCAACCATCACCACCAACCATCTCCAGAACTTTTTCATCTTCTCCAGCTAAAACTCTGTACCATTAAACACTAACTCCCCATAACTCCTCCCCGCCTTATCCTGGTAGACACCATCCACCTTCTGTCTCTATGAATTTGACTACTCTAGATAACCAGATTTAAGTGGAATCAGACTTTGTCATTTTGTATTTGTCATTCTGTGATTGGCTTCTTTCACTTAGCATAATGTCTTCAAGGTTTATCCATATTGTAGTATGTGTCAGAATAACCTTCCTTTTTGTGGTTGAATAATATTCCATTATATGTATATCTACATTTTAAAAAAATTTTATTTATCTATTTATTTGAAAGAGAGAGAGAGCAGGGGGAGGGGCAAAGGAAGAGAATCCCAAGCCGACTGCACTGAGCATGGAGCCAGAAGTGGGACTTGATCTCATGACCCTGAGATGATGACCTGAGCTGAAATAGAGTTGGTTGCTCAACCAACTGAGCTATCCAGGCGACACTGTATTATCTACATTTTATTTATCTATTCATCTGTCAGTGAACATAGGGCTGCTTCTAATTTTTGGCTATTGTGAGTAATGTTGCTATGAATATGGGTGTACAGTAATTATTTGAGTTCCTGCTCTTACTTCTTTTGGACTTATAAAGATAAGTGAAACTTCTGGATCATATGGTAATTCTACTTTAACTTTAATTTCTTAAAATTCTATTTTAACACTATTTTCCACGGAAGCTACACTAATTTACAGTCCCACCAGCAAAACATAAGGGTTCCAATTTCTCCACATTCTTGCCAACACTTGTTATTTTCTGTGTTGTTGGGGGGTTTTTTGATAGCCACGTTAATGGGCATGAAGTGGTACCTCATTATAATATTGACTAGCATTTCCCTAATCATTAATGATGTTGAGCATCTTTTCATGTGTTTACTGGTTATTTGTATGTCTTTCTTGGAGAAATATCTATTCAAACCGTTTGTCCATTTTTAAATCATATTTTTTGTGGTTATTGAGTTGTAGTTCTTTAGTTATTCTGAATTTAATCTTTTACACTATATATGATTTGCAAATTTGCTCCCCAATTCCATGAGGTGCCTTTTCACTTTGTTGGCAGCATCCTTTGATGCACAAAAGTTTTAAATTTTGACATAATCTGATTTATGTATTTTTTTCCTCTGCTACTTTCGGTGTCATAGCCAAGAAATCATTGCTAAATCCAATTTTGAGATTTTCCCCAATGTTTTCTTCTAAGAGTTGTATAGTTTTAGCTCTGAAAGTATTTAGGTCTTTTATCTATTTTAATTTTTGTATATGGTGTAAGGGAAGATCCCAACTTCATTTATTTATTTATTTTTTGCATGTGGTTATTCAGTTTTCCCAGTACCATTCCCCAAAGACATTTTCCTTTTTGCTTGAATGGTGTTGGCAACCTTGTTGAAAATCATTTGTCCATATATGCAAGGCTTAATTCTGGCACCCTATTATATTCCATTTATCTATATGTCTGTCTTTGTGTCAATATTACATAGTTTCTATTAGTCTGGCTTTGTAGTAAGTTTTTGAATCAGGAAATGTGAGACCTCCAACTTTTTCTTTTCAAGATAGTTTCAGCTATTTGGAGATCCCATATGGTTTTTCTCTTTTGGCACATATGCTGGGATTTTGATGGGGATTGCATTAAATCTGTATATTGTTTTGGATACTGATGATTCTTTAATATTAAGGTGAATGTGGATGTCATTCCATTTATTTGTACTTTCTTTAATTTCTTTCAACAAAGTTTTCTACTTTGGGGTGTATAATTCTTTTATATCCTTGGTTAAGGATGTTTATTATTTTGTATCCTGCAACTTTGCTGAATTCATTTATTAGTTCTAGCAGTGTTTTTGTTTCTTTGTTTTTGGAGTGTGTGTGTTTGTGTGTGTGTGTAACTTTATGATTTTCTACATATAAAATTATATCATCTGCAAACAGATATAATTCCTAACTTCCTTTCCAATTTGAGTGCATTTTATTTCTTTTTCTTGCCTAATTGCTCTAGCTAGACTTTTCAGTACTGTGTTGAATAAAAGAGGAAAAATCAGGCATTTCTGTCTTATTTCTAAACTTAGAGGAAAGGATTTCAGGTTTTCATCATTGAGTATGATGTTAACTGTGGGTTTATCATACATAGCCCTTATTATGTGGAAATATTTTCTTTCCATTCTTAATTTGTTGAACGCTTTTAATATCATGAAAGGGTATTAAATTTTGTAAAATGCTTTTATTGCATCAATCAAAATTATCATGTGGTTTTTGTCCTTTATTCTATTAATGCAGTGTATTATATTGATGGTTGAGCCATCCTGTCATTCCAAGAGTAAATCTAACTTGGTCATGGTATAAATATTTTTAAATATGCTGTTGGATTTGGTTTGCTAATATTTTTTGAGGATACATTTATTTTTTTAAAGATTTATTTATTTATTTTGGTGGGGGAGGAGCAGAGGAAGAGAATCTTCAGGTAGACTCCCTGCTGAGCACAGAACTCTATGTGAGGTTCGATCTCAGGACCCATGAGCTCATTACCTGAGCTGAAACCAAGAATCGATGTTCAAATGACTGGCCACCCAGGCACCCCAAGAATACATTTATTTTTAATTCAACAACAACCACACACAAAAGAACACATAAAAATATAACTTTTTCCATATAGTGAATGTCTTTTTTTTTTTTTAAGATTTTATTTATTCATTTGAGAGAGAGAGAATGAGAGACAGAGAGCACGAGAGGGAAGAGGGCAGAGGGAGAAGCAGACCCCCTGCTGAGCAGGGAGCCCGATGCGGGACTCGATCCTGGGACTCCAGGATCATGACCTGAGCCGAAGGCAGTCGCTTAACCAACTGAGCCACCCAGGCGCCCTAGTGAATGTCTTTTAAAGGAAATATTAAGTCCTAAAATATACCTGTAGTTGAGATAATAGATAATATCTTGCTTTCTTCCAATCTGCTCTCTTCACTGAAGCCAGAATATTTTATCTAAAATGTGAGTCTTATCATATCACTCTCTGTGGTATATTGCTTATAAAAATTTCTCCACTTTTCTTCAATGTCCCTATATTTGCACCCTTTGGAATATGAAATTTTAGCTTCTCCTATCAAATAGGGAGTCTATTTCTTCACCTCTTGAATCTTAACTGATCTTGTGACCTGCTCTGACCAACAGGCTATAGAAGTGATAACAAACCAATTCTGAATTCATGTCTCAATAGGGCTGTATATTTCTGCTACTTCTCTTTAGACCTCTGCCTCTGACATGGGCCAGCCTACTAGAGGATAACAGATGTGGAGCATAGCTGAATCAAAGCCCCAGACAAGTCAGGGAGTCTCGATAAGATCAGCAAAGCTGACTCTCAGCTCATAGCAGATGCATGACCAAGAACAATAACAACAACAACAACAACAAAAACACTCACTTAGTCTAGACTAAATTGCTGACCTATTAGAATCTTGAGATAAAGTCATTGTTTTAAGCTACTAAGTTTTGGGGTGATTTTTAAGATGGTGTTAATTAATTGATTCTCCTACTTAAACTTCTTCAATAGCTTTCCATTATCTTTAGGGCAAAGTGTAAATTACTTAAAATAGCCTAACACATAGCAAAGAAAGGATAAAATACATTTAGATTAATAATTAAAGAATGACCTTAATATAAGCTGCTTTTGTTATCTTTAAAATATAACACATTAGCACGTTTAGGAAGATGAAAATGAGAATGAAAAGAACTATTTCTCAGTTGTGCATAGGTAATTTTAAAAATATTATACAGGATTATCAAGTAATCAAAAAACATTGTTTCTTCTTTATATTCAATGACTAGAGATAAAATAGCTTACCCTAAGTAATGCCATGCTGCCTAGGATTCTATCTTATTAATACAGAGGATTTTTCATTGGAAAAAAGAATACACTCATTGTTATATATGGCAATTGGGCCTCCAGTTACACCTACTCCCACACACATACAAGTTATGTTTGTGACTTTTTGAATTTTCACAGAGTTCCTGGATCAAATGTTTGGCTGATAACATTTTCAATTCTTATGAACCAGAAGTTAGAAAAAAATTTTTGAGTCAAATCAACCTCTGCCAAAAAGTGTTTTGACCTGCTTTTTATACTTATGGGCAGATAGTGTTTAAAAATAAAAACCAAGTAATTAGTATTACTATTTTTACATAACTAACAAAGTAGTAGATGTAAATTCTATTATCTTGCTAATAAAGTACTATTGAGTCTTACTTGGTAATTTGGCCAATGAATGAATTTTGTTGATTTAAATATTTAAGGCAACTGATGTGGTATAATGTCAGTAAAATAAAAATGAAAACAGGATTAAAACTGGACATTTTTGTTTTTCTTCCTTCTGTTTGCTATTCTCAGTTAGTAGATTTATCATATTAAAAGTCCAGTTAGCTTTCTTAATTCTTAATTTTCATTCTTTCACTATTTTCTTTTTTTTTTTTAAGATTTTATTTATTTATTTTGACAGAGAGAGACACAGCGAGAGAGGGAACACAAGCAGGGGGAGTGGGAGAGGGAGAAGCAGGCTTCCCACGGAGCAGGGAGCCCAATGCAGGGCTCGATCCCAGGACCCTGGGATCATGACCTGAGCCGAAGGCAGACGCTTAATGACTGAGCCACCCAGGCGCCCCTCTTTCACTATTTTCAATCACCAGATAAATTTAATTATGCCTCTTATATATATCTTCAAAATCTAACCTTTAACCTCTATCATCATTGTAATTTCCTTAATTTGAGTCACATTTCCCTACTTGATTACTGAATTCTCACTATAAATTCAAACCACTAACATCAAGTTGGCTGTCAATTACATTTCCCATGTTTATTCCCACTTGGTCTCACAGATGTCTATTTCATACCCTCTGTTTGCTTTAAAAACATCTCCATCGGGTGCCTGGGTGGCTCAGATGGTTAAGCGTCTGCCTTCGGCTCAGGTCATGATCCCAGGGTCCTGGGATCGAGTCCCACATCGGGCTTTCCGCTCAGCGGGGAGCCTGCTTCTCCCTCTGCCTCTCTCTCTCTGTCTCTTATGAATAAATAAATAAAATCTTTAAAAAAAAAATCTCCATCTTCACTCCTAACATATGACTTTGCTACCTTCTTCCTTAAGAAAATAAAAATAATTAGAAGACAACTTCCGCACACTTCTTCCATCGCACCATCCCACCTGCAAACTCTGGCTAATATATTTTCTCTCCTGTTACCGTGTATGTGTTTCATGAGCTTCTATAACAAAATACCACAAATTGTATATCTTAAATAACATAATTTTATTCTCTCATAGTTCTGGAGGCTAAAAGTCTGAGGCCAGGATGTCCTGTTCCTTGGTCTGGTTCCTTCGGAGGGCTATCAGGGAGAATTGCTTCCATGATTCTCTTCTGACTTCTAGTGGTTTGTTGGCAATTTTTGTTTTTCCTTGACTTATAGATATGTCAGCCCAATCTCTGCCTTCATCTTTACATGACATTCTCCTTGTGTATTTGTCCCTAAATTTCCCATTTTTATAAAAATACAGTTAATATTGGGTTAGGGCCCACTTTAATGACCTCATCTTAACTTGATCACCTGCAAAGACATAATTTTTAAATAAGGTCACAGTTAGAGGTACTCAGGGTTAGGACTCCATCTTTTTGGGAGATACAATTCAACTAATAGCTTATCTGTACTCCTATCTAAAACCAAACTCTCTTCCTATGAACTTGAACCTAACCCCAGTCACCTATTTAAGGACCTCACTTGCTTCGGCAAATTTTTCTGTACTTCATATTCAATTTTTTGTTTTCTAACATATTGCTATAATTATTTAAACATGTTATAACATTGGCTACTTTTAAAAATCACTCTCTAGACTTTTTATTTCAGCCCTACATGTAGAGAGCTTGGAAGTTGTCACTCCTACCTTAACAACGAGAAAAATTGTGGGCAAACTGAAAGTAAATGACTTAACACTTAATGAAACACTTAAATGGTAATTTTGATGACTTGCTTGAGACTAAGGGTCTCTATGGTAGACTAAGGGTGGACAAGAATAAGAGTGAGAAATTCCTAGGGATTTTAGTATTAGGGGCCCCCAGACTTTCGTGAGCTTTATATGAAGGAAACCCATCAGTCTCTCATGATAAAGCAGTGAAAATATTCCTTCATGGATTTTGCAGGACAGCAGAAGAATATTTATTGTGAAATGTGCCTATTGTGAAAAGTTTCTAACAAAAGCCTACTCTCCAGGGAAAAACAGTTGGCTAACGCTTTGTCCTATATCAGCAGAAGTTCATTCCTCCCACTCCAGGATCTTTTAGCCATTCTGTCTCACTTGAGAGAGGAAAATACAAAAAACAAAATACAGTCAAAATGAATCGGGGCCTCATTGAAATAGATTGAGAACACTGCAGCTGATAATGGACAAGGGGAGAAAAAACCTGTAACACTGCAGGAACAGTTGTGAAAGTCACAGCCCTGAGACATAGACCACTAAACAGATTTAATGGGAAAATTGTAGAATAATAACCCTTCCCCACACATTACCATCACTCCAACAGGGCTCTAGTATATTAATAATGGTTTACAGCTAAAGGTGCTACAAGACCCAATATTTCTAGTTGAAGAGGAGTACAAAGGAAAGTCCAAGTAAAGAGAGGAATTAAAAATAAGAACACTATAGAAATTCAGAGTTTCTGTCATATAGAACTATAGCAAACATAAAACAGTCTAACTCTTAGCCAGATTAGTATATATCCTCACACTAAAGACTTATTTACCTCAGTTCCCATAACCCAGTACAACATGTCTAGTTTGGCATATACATATGCCAAAAAAAAAGAAAGAAAATAAAGCAGTCTGAAAGATGAAGTCATGTCAGAACCAGACTCTGATATGACACAGTTATGGAAATTACCAGACAGACAATTTAACATAGCTATGATTAATAAGTGAGCTAATGGAAAAAGCAGACAACATGCAAGATAAATGAGTAAAGTAAACAGGGAGATGGAAGCTCTAAGAAAAAATAAAAAGTAAATGTTGAAAATCAAAAACTGTCAGAAATGAAGAATGGCTTTGATAACACATCAATAAATCCAGTAAAGCTGAGGAAAGTATCAGTAAAAAACATGCAAAATTGAAATACATAGTCAAAAAAGAATAAAAATAAAAAACAGAAGCATAACAGAATATCCAATAGCTATGGGTCAGTTTCAATGGATGATTTATACACAACTGGAATGTCAAAAGAAGAAGAAAGAAAGATGGAGCAGAAGAAATATTTGAAGTAACAATATTTAAGAACTTTCCAAAACTCATGGCTGACACCAAACCACAGACCCAGTTCAGAGAACACCAAGTAAAATAAATGAAAAAACAAATTCCCTCATATTATATTCAAACAACAGAAATTCAAAGACAAAGAAAAAATTTCTTTAAAAAAGCCATAAGATTAAAAAAGACACACTTATATAGTAACAAGGATATAATTACAGTGGAATTATTCCCAGAAACCATTAAAAAAGAGTAGAATAACACATTTAAAGTGTTGAAAGAAAACAATGGAATATTATGCAGCCATCAAAAAGAATGAAATCTTGCCATTTGCAATGACGTGGATGGAACTGGAGGGTATTATCCTGAGCAAAATAAGTCAATCAGAGAAAGACATGTATCATATGACCTCAATGATATGAGGAATTCTTAATCTCAGGAAACAAACTGAGGGTTGCTGGAGTGGGGGGGTGGGAGTGATGGGGTGGCTGGGTGATAGACATTGGGGAGGGTATGTGCTATGGTGAGTGCTGTGAAGTGTGCAAGACTGTTGAATCACAGACTCTGAAGCAAATAATACATTATATGTTAAAAAAAAAAAGAAGAAGAAGATAGCAGGAGGGGAAGAATGAAGGGGGGAAATCGGAGGGGGAGATGAACCATGAGAGACTATGGACTCTGAAAAACAAACTGAGGGTTCTAGAGGGGAGGGGGGTGGAAGGATGGGTTAGCCTGGTGATGGGTATTAAAGACGGCATGTTCTCCATGGAGCACTGTGTGTTATATGCAAACAATGAATCATGGAACACTACATCAAAAACTAATGATGTAATGTATGGTGATTAACATAACATAATAAAAAAAAATGAAAGCCAAAAATAAATAAATAAATAAAGTGTTGAAAGAAAACAAAAGTCAACCTAGGATTCTATATCCAGCAAAAGTATCATTTAAAAGTGAAAAAGAAATCCTTTCTCAGATAAACATTAATTGAGGAAATTCATCACCAGCAAACTTGCCCTGCATAAAATGTTAAAGATCTTCAGACAGAAAAAAGTATGATACAAAAAGAAACTTTGATCTACATAACAAAGGAAGAGCTGCAGAGAATAAATCGATGAAAATATAAAAATTCTAGTTTTTTACTCTTAACTGATCAGAAAGATATCTGTTTAAACTAAATGTAATAATAATGTAATGGGTGGTGATAACCACTTATGTTTAAATGAAATAATTGACAGCAACTTTACAAGGAATGAGAAGGAGTTGGTTAAAAGATAACTTCACTTCATGTGAAGCCATGTAGTATTATTTGAAGTATAATTTAAAGTAGACTTAAATTATTTAAAAATGTGTATGATAAACTCTAGAGCAAGAATTACAAAAATTATAAAAATAAGTATAATTGATACTCTAAAAGAAGAGATCAAATGGAATCATATAAAATGCCCAATTAGGGGCACCTGGGTGGCTCAGTCAGTTAAGCATCCATCTCTTGGTTCTGACTCGGAGTCCTGGAATTAAGTCCTGCTTCTGGCTCTGTGCTCAGAGGGGAGGCTGCTTGAAGAGTCTCTCCCTCTGTCCCTCCCCTTACTCATGCTCTTTCTCTCTCTCCTCTCTTTCTCTCTCTCTAATAAGTAAATAAATCTTTTTTTAAAAATTAAAATATAAAATGCCCAATTAAAAAACGGGGAAATAACAAATGCAAAAAGTAAAAACCAGTTGAACATGTTAGATATTAAGAAAAGTATATTAATAATCACTTTAAATTTGAACAGTCTAAACATATCAATTAAAAGGTGTATTGTCAGAGTAGATTTAAAGAAAAAAAACAGCATGTTTTCTATAAGAAATGCATTTAAATGTAAAGAGTTGTAGGTTACAAGTAAAGGGATGGAAAGAAACATCCAATATTAACACTAATGGAAAGAAAGCCAGCATAGCTATAATATTTCAGACAAGGCAGTTTCAGAACAAAGAAAATCAACAGTAATAAAGAAAGGTATTACATAATAATAAAGGGGTTAATTCTGTAATAACACATAACAATCTTAAATGTACATTCCCTTAACGAGAGCATTAAAACACCTGAGGCAAAAACTGATAGAAGTAAAAGGAGAAGTAGACAAATCCACTATTAGAGTTGGAGCCATCAACAACCCTCTGTAAGTAACTGATACATCAAAGAGATTCAAAATCAGTATGAATATAGATGACCTGAACTATATTTTCAATCAACTGTATACAACTGACATTTAAAGAGTTCTCCAACCAAGAGCAGAATACATTTTACCAAACTGCATAGAATATTCACCAAGATAGACAATATGCTGGCCATAAAGCCTACCAATTGAAATCATACAAAGTATAAGCTTAGAACAAAATGGAATTAAAATGGAAAACAATGTATGAATTGAAATGAAAATTTGAATGCAATTTATCAAAAGTTGCGGGATACAGCAGAAGCAGTGCTTAAAGGGAAATTTATTTAAAAAATTAAAGATCTACAATCAATAACCTAAGTTTCTGCTATTTTTTGACAAAATTCCACAAGAGTAGCCTATGCTCACTGTTTCCAGTTACTTATTCTTTTCTTTCTCGCATCTACTTCAATCAAGTTTTTGCACTCTCCCTTTGTTAGAATATCCCTTATGGATGTATGGACATTGATGAGTCTTATTGCAAAGTCCAATGGTCAAGTATCATAATTCATGACTGGCCGATCATCAGCATTCGACATCAGTTATAATTCTGTGCTTCTTGAAAGATTTTCTTTATCTGTTTCTGGGAGAGCACACTCATCTAATTGTCATACTACCCTACTGATTATTGCTTCTTTGTCTCCTTTGCTGATTCCTCTCATAGCTCTTGCTTGTTAAATTTGGAATGACTCAGGCCTCTATCTTTGGACCTCATACTTGTTTATACTCACCCCTTTGGTAACCTTAGGTTTCATGACACATTTCAAATTTAACATGTCACAAAACAGATCTTTTATTTCCTCTTTCCTTACTACGTCTCTGAAGACATTCTTGTTTAATTGATAGCAGCTCCTTCTTTCTAGTTGCTCAAGCCAAAAAGCCTGTAGCATCTTTAATTATTCTCAATCTCTCATACTCCACATTCATTCATAGAGAATTCTGTTGATTTTACTTCCAAATTATACCATTTAATCAACCATGATATGGAAACAACCTAAATGATTTTCAACAAATGAATGGATAAAGAAGAAGAATGGCATATTATTCAGTTGTAAGAAAAATCTAGGAAATCCTGTCACTTGCAACAAAAAGATGGACCTAGAGGGCATAATGTTAAGTGAGAAGTCAGACAGAGAAAGACAAATACTGTATGATATGATATCAATTATATGTGGAAACTAAAAAGGCTGAACTCATAGAAACAGAGTAGAATGGTAATTACCATGTACTGGGAGATGGTGGGAGAAATGGGGAAATGTTGACCAAAGGGTACAAACTTCCAGCTAGAATAGGAATAAATTCTGGAGATCCAAGGCACAGAATTGTGATTATAGTAATAATGTATTATATACTTGAAAGTTGTTAAGAGTGAATGTTATACAATAAAAAAGTAATGTTATGTGACATGATAGAGCTATTAGCTAACACTCAGTTGGTAATCATTTTGTAATATATAAGGATATCAAATCCACACTTACACCTTAAATGTATACAGTGTTATATGTCAATTGGTATATCAACAAATCTGGGGGTGAAAAACTAAATATAGCAAATATTAGTTTACCTGGAAAGCGACTGTCAGAATTGGACAATAAATGAAGTTATCAAACTAACAATAGAACTAAAAATATTCAAATAGCAATTTTTAATAGAGTATAAGTAGTTCCCAAGTGAAGAAAAATGTTGGCTACAACTGAACTGTCATATTTCTAGACATACTAAATTAGCTAGCAAATCCAAGAAAATTGACAACATACCTACAACATAAAAACTTGTACATGGGGCGCCTGGGTGGCTCAGTTGGTTAAGCGACTGCCTTCGGCTCAGGTCATGATCCTGGAGTCCCTGGATCGAGTCCCGCATTGGGCTCCCTGCTTGGCAGGGGGTCTGCTTCTCCCTCTGACCCTCCCCCCTCTCATGTACTCGCTCTCTCTCTCATTCTCTCTCTCTCAAATAAATGAATAAAATCTTTAAAAAAAAAAAAAACTTGTACATGAATGGTCACAGCAGATTATTCATAGTAGCCAAAAAGTGGAAACAGCACACAAATTTCCATCAACTGATGGGAATGGAAAAACCAAATATGGTACATCCATACAATGGAATACTATTTAGTCATAGAAAAGGAATAAAAGGTAAAACTTGAAAACATTATGCTGAGTAAAGGAAGCTCATGAAAGGCTGATGACTCCAATTATATGACACATCCAGAACAGGTAAATCCATAGGGACTGAAAGTAAATTAGTGGTTGCCTATGGCCAGGAGGATTGGGGAGAAATGGGAAGCAATTGTTAATGATGAAGAGATTTATTTTTAGGTGACGAAAATGTTCTGAAGTTAAATAGTGGTGATTGTTGTACAACTTTGTCAATATGCTAAAAAAATCCGTTGCATTGTACACATGAATAGGGTGAATTTTATGGTATGTTTTATCTCTAAAGTTATACAAATTATATCTCTAAAGTTACTACAAATTATTTTAAATAAAGAAAAGAATGAAGTGAATGCTTGAACTAGGGATTTAAAGGTCACTGAGTTCTATTTTGCTACTCTTATATGTTTGAAATATATTTTATTTTATATGTGCATACATCACCAACAGTCCTAATAGATGCTAAATAAATATTTGTTGAACAAATGAACTTGCTTCAATATAGATTCTTCAACATGGAATTTCTCCTTTTCTTCTTGTAATTTAAATGACATTGAGTTCCACCTTGATGCAAAATTATTTAATCAATGGATTCATGTAGATACAATCACAGAATACATTACTTCTCAGTTCTATTGCTAACTTACTTCCCTGTTGGTTTGGAGAAGTATCACTTTTATAGATTAGTTTCCTTGCCAAAATTTTATTTCAATGATGCTGCTCTTAACACTGCTTTAAGTGAAAATGTTACTATACTACTTCATAGATATTCAAAACCTTTCAGGTTTTGGATGAAGAGGTCTGATTGAAAATCAGATACAGACACATATGGAGAATTCTAAATTCCCAGTTGCTTGAAGTTAACTGGAGTGGGCACTTGATTATTATGAAGGCTAGAATTGGATTGAAGAATCATACTCAAAGGTGTAATAGAGCTCAGAAAGTGCCAGACCTTAGAAGTACCTGGCCCTTGATTGTAGCAGCTGGAAGTGATTTAACAAGCACTCGAGGTGACAGAATCAAATGCTTTATATGATGAATGAGCTGTTTCAATATAGTAAATTATTTTGCTCTTTAAAAATCAGAATTAAATAGTTTACATTTTGTGAAAAAATAGAAAGAAGCTCCAACAGAAGGACACACGGTCATCTACATAACAAATGGGACAGACCTCAAATCACAGACACATTAACATATTATTCTTTGGCCTGCTACACACAATTTATGCTCTGTATTAACTATATGCTCCTTATTAACTAAAAGAAATTATATCTCAGTGATTATTTCTTGTAGCATTTGTGAAGGCTCTGTCCTTTAGAGAAGTAATATTGAGTGGTTTGCATTTTAAAGCAGGTTGATTTAGAACTTCCAGATACATTAAACAAGCTATCATTTTATTTAGTGTATTAATGTATTAATTTATTCCATTCTCTAATTCAGAGACTAACCTAGGTTATGCCTTTCTTTCTCTCTTTCTTTCTCTTTCTTTCTCTCTCTCTCTTTCTCTTCTCCTCTCCTTCTCCCCTCCCTCCCTCCCTCCCTTCCTTCCTTTCTTCCTTCCTTCCTTCTTCTTGCTCCTTCTCTTGCTCCTCTCTCTCCCTTTCTCCCCTTCTTTCTTTCTTTCTTTCTTTCTTTCTTTCTTTCTTTCTTTCTTTC